>NC_134829.1:6643923-6943923 GCF_004210375.1 Tachypleus tridentatus | reverse complement strand
AGTGCCACCCCTCCATGTACTCGACCATCACACAACCTGTCATTTCTGTACAGAGAAAACTGCCAAATGGAGACAGTATCAGTAGTTTTGAGAAATGTTTCTTGTAAAAAAAGACAAACAGGATGGTAGGAAGCAATCAGCGTTTTGATATCCAGATTAGAACGTAAACCTCGACAGTTCCATTGTATCAAGGTGGCCATTTTTAAGAACGGGTAGGTGAAGTGGCTGGAGAACCCTTCGGTTTACGACCACGTCTTTTTTCTTTACTGCCTTTAGTCGGAGGAGGTCTATCAACCTCCATGGATCTTGTTCTGGGTCGGGTGGGCAGGTTTTTGTTATTGAAAGGGGAATCCAGTGACTGAGGATGCAAACAAATAATTGTTTTGTCTCTTGTGGTGGGAGAAAAAGATGTATCAGAAGAAATGCCTGTATTTGAAACTGAAGGACTTGGATCTTGAGGTTTGTTGGAAGGTATGGGAGGAACAGAGATGGGTGTGGAAGTCGATTCATCAACCTTTTTAACCACAGAGGTCAAAAGGCTTTTTATTTGTTTTGAAAACGATTCTCTTGGAGGCACAGAAAGATCTGTCTGCACTCCCACTGTAGTTGTGGAATGTGCAGCAGCATATGTCCGAGATGGAGTTATGGACAGCAATTTCCGAGCTTCAGGATAACTAATGTTATGTGTCGTTTTCAAACACTGCACCTCTTTATCCTCCAACCATTTTGGGCAAGAATGGAAGTAAGAGGGGTGAGAACCATTGCAGTTTACGCAATGTGGGTTCATGTCACAGTCAAAGGCATCGTGGTCCTTGCCTCCACAACGAGCACATGTCAGGGAACCACGACAAGATGTCTTTGAGTGGCCGAATCTCTGACATTGGAAACATCGAAGAGGGTTTGGTATGTATGGCCGAACCTTGCAAATGAGATAACCTGCCTTGATGGTGGCAAGTGCACGTGGTGAAGTAAATGTTAAAACGAGGGTATTTGTTGGCAGTGTAACTCCATCTTTGCGAGTGGAGATGCGCCTCACTGCATAAACTCCTTGAGTGGAGAGACCAGCGAGAATCTCTGACTCAGGGACATTCTTCAAATCCCTCTCAACAATAACTCCTCGTGAAGAATTCAAGGTAGCATGGGGTGTAACCTCAATAGGTATATCCCCAATTGCCTTTGAATTCAAGAGGAGTTCACTGTGTTGGGATGTGGATGTTTCAACCAATATGTCACAAGATTGAAGTTTCTTTACTGATTTTGGAGAGCCAGCAAGTCCCTTTTGAATAAAAAAAGGGGACATTTGCCCTAAAGGTTTTTCCGAAAGAGAGTGTAATATAAGAAAATGAGATACATGTGTCACTGATGTTGAAGATTGCTGTTCTGAGTATTCAAGATGTGGTTGCTTACCAATTGACTGTTTTTTTATGATTTTATTTAAATTTTTTAGAGGATCCATAGGAAAAGGAAAAAAATTCAGTACCCACTGACCCCACCCACCATGGAGCCCTACAAGGGGACGCACTACAAAGTCACGCAAGGACAATGCAGCAATGCCAGGGTTTCGTGAGCACTATACCCAAACACCAGCATCAGGCACAATGTCCACAACACCCATTGAGAACTTCCAACACTGGTACTTGGTTGACTCTAGCCCAAGTGGACCAGCCGATTGACCCAAGGGGCTACCCAAAGGCTGCCCGCCTACAGGAATTGAGGCCAAAGTGGTGTGTTAGGGTTGGACCCCTCAACCACCAGGATCCTCTCCTCCCCTTCACGGGTCGCCACGCACGGCAAACATGTGGGTGGATGTTTAGATCCCAGAGAAGGTAACCAGATAGAACAGAACCTTCCCTGGGAGGTCCCCTCACCACGTACAGGAATCCACACCGAGGGGACAACATTAAGAGAAAAACTAGAGTAATTCACGTTGTACAGGATTTTATGTAGCATAACTGTAATAATCGTAACTCGCCAGGAAGACTAACAGGTAAGTATAAAAACCACCGTCAGTCAGCTTAAGTTGGCCTTTCCAGTCATGGTTCTGAGTTATTTGATGTTATGGTCATTTTCAAAAAAAAAAGTAATAAAAAGGTTTTAAAAGACGTGAAGCAAAGTTATAATAATAACTCGCGAGGATAACTAACAGGTAGCTCAAACAGCAGCTTTAGTTAACTGAAGTTGGCCTTTCCAGTCGTGGTTTTGAATTATTTAACATTATGGCCAGTTTCTAATTTCAAATCAAACTAGATGAACTTTGATTTTTAAAAGGGAACCACATCAAAAAGATCTGATGTATAAATTAAAAACTTAAATTGCATTAAAAAGATTAATGGCCTTTAAAAAACTAAAAACATTACCAAGGTGGACAGTTTCATATCACCAATAACATTGTCTAACATTATGGACAAACCTTGGAACAGAACATGCTCAAAATGGTGCCATCGTTGAGAGTCGTAAAGATGACAAGAAAGTAAAACGTAGCTTATTGTGATCCGAGCATTACACAAACTACACACTGGTGCATCAGTTCCAGATAAAAGAAAACAATGAGTTAAAAAACTGTGACCAATGCTTAGTCTAGTTAGAACAACTTCCTCTTTCCAATCCTTACAGAAGCAAGACAGCCAAAGTCCAATATAGAGTTTTATTTGGAAAAGCTTGTTTTTGTGTTGCTCACTCCAAGTCGACTGGTGGTTGAAGAAATGCTGGAGGTATATTTAATACAAAATTCCTTCTGGCATTTACGTCTAACTAGCCGAGCCTGTAGACGGGCTTGCTGAAATGCAATGCAGTTTGTAAGTGTGGGATATCTATGAAATTTATTACAAGCACATTTCTGAGCTTTTCGTGTTATAAAGCAAGCATAAATCCGCCAAGGTCGAGGATGCCATGGGAAAGATGTAGAAGTTTTTGGGATGCACCCAGCAGCTGCTTGGACAATACAGTTAGTTACCACTGCTACACAATCATCTATCGATGATTTACATAAGATGGCAGGATCAAGTTCCAAGAGAGCAATAAAAGAGGGCCAGTTGGCCTGGTCCAACTTCCACTGAGATACACGGGTCAAGTAGCACTGACCACAGCCAATCTCTCTTAATATCATAGGGAAATTATCACTACTCCATGGATTGATGTCAACTTCCTAAGAAAAGCAAGTGAAAAGCAAAGGGGAACAGACATAAAGATCTAAAGCAGTAAATGACTGACTGGATGCATGAAAATAAGTGTAAGAGCCAGTATTGAAGAGAGACAGGTTGTGATTCAAGTTACGAGTTTTATTGTACAACATCATCAATGTGCAGTCATTTGCCAGGAGGCGGATTTTCCTCTATGCTGTCATGCTTTGTTTTTTTTATTTACTTGAGGAGTATCCATAATAATAAAAAAAAAAGAATATTTTGGTGCCCACTGACCCCACCCACCATAGAGTCCTACGAGAGGACACACTACAGTGTCATAAGAGGTCACTGCAGCGACACCAGGATTTCGTGAACACTACCCAAACATCAGTATCAGACAATGTCCACTGCACCTGTTGAGAACATCCTATGCTGGCACTCAGTTGACCCTGGCCCAAATGGACTAGCCAATTGATCTTGGAGGGCCGCACTAAGACTGCCTGTCTACAGGAATTCAATGCCAAAGTGGTGTGTTGGAGCAGGACTTCTCAACCACCAGCATCCTCTCCTCCCCTTCATGGGTTACAACACACAGCAAACATGCAGGTTGATGTTCAGATCCCAGAGGAAGTAAATTGAAAGTACAAAACCTTCTCTGGAAGGTCCCCTCACTATATACAGGAATCCACATCAACAGGAAGTCTTGAGGGAGTAGAGCCAATGATCATTTCACAGATCCAGTAAACATAATGTTTCAGAACAAACTGTACCTATTGGTCCATCTCTGTTGTTCCATCCTCCAAACTAACCTAAAACTATTAATAAATAAATTAAAAACACAAATATAAAAACATCAAAAGGCAACTCATTCCAAATGCCAATCACTCCGTTAGAAAAAAAACTATTAGTTGAAGATGACTAAGAAACGTTATGCTCCGGTCACCTAGTTCTATTGTTATCACTTAACTATGAAAACAGATGATGCACCAACAATTCCATTCAGTCCCAATCACAAACTCTTATATTAAAAAAAATAAAGATTTCAACCTTCTATGTCAATTCCTCTGTCCCAATTACCATTCTAATAACCCTTCTCTGAACCCCTTCAAACAGTTCAATGTCTTTCCTAAAGTGAAGAGCCCATGACGGACCAAATATGGCCTAACCAGTGATCTGCATAATTAAATTATAACCTCTTTAGACTTGTATTTGCTATTTGCCCTACCACTAGCAACATCATACTGTTTGGATAGCTTTAGAGACTTAACTACTACTATACCAATGTCCTTTTCTTCATGAAACTGTTAAGGTCATTCCCATCCAAATTAAAATAACCCACATCCAAAATCTTGCATTTATTATAATTGAACCCTATTTGTCCAACTCACAAATTATCTAAATTCCTTTATAAATCAGAAGCATCCTCTTCACAGCAAACTGGAATATTATCATCAAATTTACACAGATTAAAGAAAGTTAATATAATAATGTTCAGGGATGTACTGTTCCATCTGTCTCATCTTCTAAAGTAAAACTAGTAATATCTCTAATAATAAAAGAGCAGTTTGTTTGATAGCCAGTAACTCCAAGAAGAAAAAATTCAGAAGTATGAAATTTTGTACCCATTGTAAGTGAACAGTGAGGGTGCACACCTGGGTAATTATTGA
Source organism: Tachypleus tridentatus (assembly GCF_004210375.1). Lineage (NCBI taxonomy): Eukaryota > Metazoa > Arthropoda > Merostomata > Xiphosura > Limulidae > Tachypleus > Tachypleus tridentatus. The sequence goes on along the minus strand of NC_134829.1, from coordinate 6,939,134 downwards.
TTATCCACACACACATCTTTTTAATGAGGCAAACAAAACCTCACAGAAAAAAGTGTACCTGTCATACCTCCAAAGTGCCTGGAAACTTACAATATGCATCCATACTAAGTGGACCCTGAAGGTGTGCACCTGGGTATTATCTTACCCACATGTGTGTGCTTGTGCATGCACACCTTTTTAATGATGCATGGTAACAAAAGATTACATTGGAAAGAAGTGATTCCTTAAACATAGAAATCACACAAGAATTGGATAAGTAATAATATCCAGGTTCACATCCTTGAGGTCCATTCAGTATTGGTGCAAAATTTTGCATTTCACTTTTCTGTTGAAATTATGAGAGTCACATACACACGTATGCACACAAACCCTTGCATTATTAGTGGTTTTTGTTAGAATTATGATAGGATGTTGTAGTGGTATTTTAAACTATAATGGATTATTATACAATAGTTTTAACCACAATGAGAGATGATGTTATACAACAGTTTTAATTACTAAAGGATGTTAGTGGTATTCTGAACTATAATGAAGTGTTATAGTGGTTAACAATCACACTGTTTTAACTATTACTAGTTTACAGCCAATCAAAAATGATGTGGCAAATATTACCACCCCCATCCTATTGTAAATTCTAAACTCAGATTTCTTAGTTATTTTAAACAAATTAATTTTGTGAAATGAAAATTGACTAAATGAAAGGCAGAGAATGGGATGTCATACTGTCATAAACACTTCTACACTTACTTCTTAGAAAAGCAGAGAATGGGATGTTATACTGTCATAAACACTTCTACACTCACTTCTTAGAAAAGCAGAGAATGGGATGTTATACTGTCATAAACACTTCTACACTCACTTCTTAGAAAGGCAGAGAATGGGATGTCATACTGTCATAAACACTTCTACACTTACTTCTAAGAAAGACAGAGAATGGGATGTTATACTGTCATAAACACTTCTACACTCACTTCTTAGAAAAGCAGAGAATGAGATGTTATACTGTCATAAACACTTCTACACTCACTTCTTAGAAAGACAGAGAATGGGATGTCATACTTTCATAATCACTTCTACACTCACTTCTTAAAAAGGCAGAGAATGGGATGTCATACTTTCATAATCACTTCACTCATTTCTTGGTAATGATGTACACTATATATTACTGCTTAGTAAAAAACTATTATGTGATGTTATAATGTTTTAACTCTTATGTGATTTGCATATAGTCTATTAAATTGATCTCATGTTTGATAGCTAAGTGAAACAACTTTTGCACAATAAAGCTCAACCAACAAAATGATAAACAAGTGAAGTAAAAGAACTGAAAATTACTTTTTAATCAGGCAAGCTAGCAAAACTCCATCTGGGAAAGTAGTTCTTTATATATAAACTTCTAGTATATATAAAAGTCAGTGCATTTTTGTAACAATGCATTCCAACAATGACTTTTATGTCATATTGCTTCACAACAACACGATACAAGTTACAATTTTATATTAAAATAGGTTGAAAATATACATAAACCTAATAACCTCAGCTAAGCCAAATTTCTTCACCTGTAAATAAATAAGAAACAAACTTAATGTGAGACTTTATCATTTATATATTTATCAAGCTTTCTCTTAAACTCACTCCAATTTACTGCCTGCACAACATCCAAAGGCACCTAATTCCACAGGTCAATAATCCCATTAGAAAAATAAAACTGTCTTACCTAAAGATAACACCTACCCTGCTAAATTAATGTGTGTTCCCTAGTTCTTCTATTCTTACCATTAAGTATAAACAAATGAAATATTCACACCAAAAATTCCCTTTTTTTAATCATAAAACACATCAATCAGATCCTCTCTTAAATTTCTTTCCTCTTCAGAAAACACAAGACTGAAGAGAACACAGGAATATATCAAAACTAGTCATCATACTTATGCCAGTTTGTTTAGTTTAATATGTTTATTCTACTAATGGTTTCTTTGAAAGTTAGATGTATTTTAGAACAAAAAATATATCAGGCACTGGAATTATATTCCAAAATTACTAGTATTATAACTTATGTGACTTCCCAACTAAGCTATGAAAATGTTAAAAAATTCCATTTTAATCAGCACGTCAAACTAAGTCTCACTGCCAAAACTAAACAAACAAATGTAGAAGGATGGTACACTGAATTTTATTCTTTTTATTGGTGATAAAAATGTATTTAATATGGTTTAGAAACTTCCCTACAAAATAGAAAGAACATTCGGCTCTTTTAAACTTATTGGCACAACAGAATACACAGTAACACTTCAGCACATTCACAGGTTTGGAATAACACAAGTTCATCACAGATACAAATAGTAATTACAAGTCTAAACAGGTATATGAAATGAACAAAATTTTCCCTTCATCAAACTGTTTCTTTGCCTTAGTTACCATGTAGACCTTGCACTGAGAGAGCAAAGTTCTCAAATTCTCAACTTCATGAATATATAGAAAAAGAGAATAAGTGTAGAGCAGCTATTCACATAATACTGAACTGAGGCCTTTTACCAGCAACTCCAAAAACAATCTTATATTGATGTATATTTCGATATCACCATTAAAGTTATAACCTGTCAGTACATAATGTCATTTTTTTCCAATTCTGTGAGTTTTATGTTGTGTATAATGTTTATCTGAACAGTTACCTAGAGCTCTGTCTTTTGTAATAAAAATTGTTAATGCTATATCAAAGTTCGTGATGGTGTAATTCCAACAACTCAAGCACTTAGGAATCAGAGTAAATTCAGCATTAAGTAACTTTTGAATACAAGCAAATAACTGATAAAATACTAAAATAGAATTTTAATGTCTTCAGAACATTTTTTCTTTTTTATGCTAGTATTTATACTTAAGTAAATTTAAATCAAACATAAAGTAGAAAACGTGAAAGATACAGAACATAAAAACTGGCTTTAACTATTACTAGCAGTAATACTATCACAGTACTAAATGGTAAGCGTACTAAGGTACTCACTTTACACAGTTGCTGTCCTTGTGAGAGTTCTTCAAAAGGATGTCGACTGTTACATTTTGTGCACGCGAAAAGGGCAGAAGCCATCTAAAAATTTGATAATATGTTTTATGTTCTTAAAATAAATCAAAAATTAACGTTAACTGCTCAAAAGTAGTTACAAACACAGTGTTAGGCCTATTTTCGAAAGGTAGTATTACTACTGTAAATTCAAAAATAAGCTACGTGTAAATTCAGCCTAATAATACTAATACAACTAATAACCACCCTGTGGCCTTAAAATTTAAACTAGTTAAATATTGAACATGTAAGTGAATTGTGCTTTCTCTGATCCTATTATTATTGATACCTCAGTAAGACTATATACACACGATAAACAGCAAAAAAGGGTTCAATAAAAGATATTCCCGAACTCATAAAACCATACATGAAGTCGTCTGGTGTAAAAAATACGTAAACTTTTGTTTCGTTGTCGAAGATGTTCATTGTAAGAGGAATATAATATTTAGCCTCTAACTATTATATCGAGCATATACAGTTACTTTCAATTTAGAATTTTTAGCAAACAAATAAATTATAGTATTAAAATATAGTTTACAACACAGCTTCATTCTTTCATTATGAAGTTCCTTGAACAAACTTAACACAAGAAATAAAAAAATCACAGCAATAACTTGCCAAATGGCAAGTCTTTTTTTGTGCCTTTCTCCTCCAAGACCCATGGAATATGGATGAGAGGGCAGCTTGTCTCTTGTTGTCACTAGCTATTCCTGAAGAAGTTCTTCCTTGATAGGTGGGTATACAAAGTTTCTTATGGTCCCTTAAATAGAATATTATTGGGAGACCAGAATTGTACGAGACAAGAAAATAACAAAATTTCTCTTGCATGCGAGAGCTACGTCATATCTCTGAAAATGTGTGTCAGTAGCGGATGCAGGAATATGATTCTAAGGATTCGAACCTCACCATTTTCGATGCGAAGTGACCTCAATATGCAACATATGTTTTCGTTGTTTTTGGTTTTCCTAAAACCTGAGAAATAATTATTATAAAAAAATAAGAACATTTCATTACATATATTAAATTATGTCACTTTTCTTTTGCAAGCTCTACTGTGGCATAGCGATATGTCTGCAGACGTAAAACGCTAGAAACCGGGCTTATGTCCCCGTGAAGGGCATAACACATATAATCCTTTGTGTATCTTTTTGCTTTAGTATAAAAAAAACCTTTGCGAGGAAATCCTACACCTACATGAGACATAAATTTACTTAATAGAGGTACTGTCAGCTATAATCCCCATTTACCAAATATGTCAGGAAAATCATGCGCTCTTTTTGATATGACTATATTTTTAAATTGGCAGGAAAACAGAAGCTGTTGAATGCGCTTACGAATAGGATTCAAGGAGAATGATTAGAAATAGTGAGAAAAGGGTACTGTATCTTACTCTTGCCATTAAACAAACAACTCTTTTTACAAAAAATAAGTCAAGTTTGCACTTTACCCATTCAGGTCTACATGAATCTAAACCACGATGAAAGTTATGAACAAACTTGGGGTCGTCAAATGCCCATTTCAATGGGCAGATTCCTAAAAGCTATTTAACTCGAAAATGCTTGTCCATGATTTTTCATTTGTCTCATAACCCTTTTGATACGAATAGGTAATAGTAAATATTTTAAAAGGTGTATATATATGCCAAACTTACCTTCTCTATATCGCATGACGACTTCAGTGGCACAGGGTTATGTCTGCGGACTTACTACGCTAGAAACTGGGATTCGATACCCGTGGTGGGCAGAGCACAGATAGCCCAGTGTGTAATTTTGTGCTTAACTACAAACAAACTTCGTCGTTAATAATTATCACCATTTCATGAAAAATATTAATGTTATGATAGCTTGGTATGTCTAAAGTTTGATTTTTGTTTGTTTTTGAATTTCGCACAACGCTATTCGAGGGCTATCTGTGCTAGCCGTCCCTAATTTAGCAGTGTAAGACTAGAGGGAAGGCAGCTAGTCATCACCACCCACCACCAACTCTTGGGGTACTCTTTTACCAAAGAATAGTGGGATTGAGCGTCACATTATAACGCCCCACGGCTGGGATGGCGAGCATGTTTAGCGCGACGCGGACGCGAACCCGCGACCCTCAGATTACAAGTCGCACGCCTTTACACGCTTGGCCATGCCGGTCCGAAAGTTTGAATAGCCACTTTATTTGCTTGTTTGTTTGTATATATTGGAGCCAACTAACACTAGCCAAAGCAATAACCAATAGTGAAATATACAAGAAATTTATTTTAATAAGGGTTATTATACTTCAAAATAAATTTATAAGCGTATATTCGCACAAACTGTATAACTGCTTGTGAGAAAATTACTTTAAGTTGGAGCAAATAAAGCGATATAATAAAGTGCCAAATGGAAACATTTTGCTTTTGTCAGAAAATACCTACCCGCAAACATGGAAATTAACAGATGCTGATATTGCGAATGATTTGGCTTCGTAAATTCGAAAATAACAATTTAGTAACTAACGGTAATAATTATTATTAACCTTTTCCAACAAAATTTGAGGACATGATGTTTCTCGATTTTAAGCCCAGCATCACAGTTATGTGGTTTTTATAACATTACACTATGTAACACAAATTTTGTTCGTGGATAGTATGTGTTCTTTCATAATTGCTTATGTTGTAAAAGTACAGAAAATGGCCATCATTCCTTTCAAACTTTGCTTTTTTGACCTGGATAATGAAATTTAAAAATTAACCTATTTTATATGTAAAAACGGGTAAATTTGCACATTTCTATTTGCATAAGGTCCGAATAAAACAACATATGAATCAAGATTTACATGTATTTATACTAAAGTTATACAAAAATAAACAAAAACGTTGAGAAATCAGTAGTTTTTCGAGATGGCTGTTTTCTTTCTGGTTGAGTGGGTACAGAGAGCTCAAGGCAGTGTAGCACTGGGGCAATGGATGATGGAAGATCCAGATACATGAGAGCAGATGCATTCGTGCCAGCCCGACGTCTGGAAGGGTTCACCATGCAGAAATAGCAATTGTTTGAGTGTTCCGTGGGTTCACGCCAAATTCTTGGAAGAGCAAACTTCATGGCTCTCTTTTTTTCCTCTGTACCGTCCTGCAAAGACCAAAATAAAATTGTTATTATGAAGAATAAATTTATTTCATCCACAAATAACGTGTAAGGGTTTCATGCAAAATATTTTATATGTGATATTTTTCTGTAGTATTGGAAATCAAAAAAATATTTAAAATTTAAAAGGTCTAAAATTTATAGTATAAAATTTAACTATTCAAGCAAATAAAAATTGTCCGTTTACCTTCTAGAGTTTTTTTTCAGTGCTTGCAAGTAAAATGAGGTGTCCAGGATTTGTCTTGATCCCGACAGACATGCCAAAATATGCATTGTCGGCTTCACACATTTTAGTAGATGCTGTCACAGAGTACCGGCCTGGCATGGCCGAGCGCGTAAGGCGTGCGACTCGTAATCCGAGGGTCGCGGGTTCGAACCCGCGTCGCGCTAAACAGGCTCGCCCTCCCAGCCGTGGGGGTGTATAATGTGACGGTCAATCCCACTATTCGTTGGTAAAAGAGTAGCCCAAGGGTTGGCGGTGGGTGGTGATGACTAGCTGCCTTCACTCTTGTCTTACACTGCTAAATTAGGGACGGCTAGCACAGATAGCCCTCGAGTAGCTTTGTGCGAAATTCCAAACAAACACAGAGTACCATTTGTTTTTGTCTCGATAAATTTGCAACATACATAGCAGAATACGTCTGGATAATTCTTGCAGGTTCTTGATGCCACCTCTAATAAAATCAGATAGGTTTATGTATTTACTTAGGCAGCTAGAACTAAATTGAGGCGGTGAGTGGTAAGCTCCTGTTTATATATTACAATGGAAAATTCTAGAAAATTTTAAAAGGTTCTTGTAAGTTCGAGAAAGTTCTCTGTCAGCTACTCAAAACTGAATCTACATGGAATGGTCTGTAAAATGAGTAAATTTGAAAATCCATTACTCAGATCACAAAAGCAAAGGGGCCTGGCATGGCATAGCGCGTTAAGACGTGCGCTTCGTAATATGAGGGTCGCGGGTTCGCGCCCGAGTCGTGCCAAACATGCTCGCCCTCCTAGCCGTGGTGGCGTTATAATGTGACGGTCAATCCCACTATTCGTTGGTAAAAGAGTAGCCCAAGAGTTGGCGGTGGGTGGTGATGACTAGCTGCCTTCCCTCTAGTCTTACACTGCTAAATTAGGGACGGCTAGCACAGATAGCCCTCGAGTAGCTTTGTGCGAAATTCCAAAACAACAGCAAAAAGAGAAAAATAGGTCTTTCCCTTTACAACAAAAAAACAAAAGGAACCTCAGTAGTTCAAATTGTTAAATCAATTAGATAAGGAAAGAAACGTTTATTTTAGGAACCAATAGAAGCTAAGAAAAAACGTCACGTTGGTTTTGGTTTCGGATATTTTATTATTATACTTGTAGACATACTGGGTTTATCTTTATAGTAGCTTTCGTAATTTTGGGAAGAAAGAAATAATTCACGTAAGTATTATTAATAGTTAATAACTTTTGAATAGTCATTTGTTAAACTTAAAAAAAAAACACGTGGCATTTTAAACACTTCTACTTCGTAATTTCAAAATATTGGGTATGTAACATTCTTTTAATCTTTTGGTTTTATTATTTTTGTGATATTGATAGGATACTAGGTATCATCTTTCGATTAACAATTTCTTTACTTCACATTTACGTATGTTGTAAAAGTTCTGCCCGGCATGGCCAAGCGTGTTAGGGTATGCGACTCGTACTCTGAGCGTAGCGGGTTCGCGCCCGTGTCGCGCTAAACATGCTCGCCCTCCCAGCCGTGGGGGTGTATAATGTGACGGTCAATCCTACTATTCGTTGGTAAAAGAGTAGCCCAAGAGTTGGTAGTGGGTGGTGATGACTAGCTGCCTTCCCTCCAGTCTGACCCTGCTAAATTAGGGACGGCGAGGTACAGCGGGCTAACAACCGTTCATTCATTCATTCATCTACCACTCGATTCCATCAAGGAACATTGGGCCGCAATCACTTGCGGTTTCATGAACAGGTGTTTTAAGTGAGTAGGTTGTTAGCCCACTGCACCGAGCCGTCCCTAATTATTATGAGAATACTACATGGATTCAAAGAAAACACTGTCAGACAAATTATGGCGAAATACTGATTTTACACACAGTTTTAAAAGTATATAAATTTTTAGCTTTTCATATTTGTTGTTATGCTCAAAGCTACATAAGAGTTTGTCTGTTGTGTCCCCACCGAGAGTATTGAAACGAGATTTTAGCGTTATATAATAATCTAAACTGTCAGACTTACTGCTGTAGGAGCATATGAACTGAGAAATAGCTGCTCGATGGCACTGACAAATAGGAATGTATTATTTTGCATATTTTAATCGCTTAATTCGCATAACTTCTTCGGATAGTGTATAACTAGGTGATGGAAGGAATAAAATTTCATTAACAAGTCGATAGCGCATGACAATTCGATTCTATACAAGTTAAAAACTTAAAATAGGACTTTATTCAGCATTAAAAGCTTCTTAAAATATAAAGGCACTTGCTGCCCCGGATTTACAGACATATAAAATACAAATGTATTCGACACAAAAGGCCAATTTGGTGTAAGTTGTCATGTAGACACAATCTTTCTCATTATGTGTAAAAACGGCTCGTTTGGGTTGAGAAATTTTTTTACGTAGAGGAGCGAACAAAAAATTTTTCTCAACCCAAACGAACCGTTTTTACATACATATTTTTCTCTACAAGTGGGTTTCTCGACATCACTGATAATCGTTCTCATTATGTAGAATTGAAACACTTTTTTGGTATCATACAGTTGTGTAAAATTCAAATGAGTTATACGAACTATTGTATCCCCTATCAAATATGTGAAAACATGTTTAAATTATTTTTTTGTTCATTGGAAATATGCAGTATGGGATATGAACATGTAAACACATTTACAACTATGCCATTGGGCAGCATTTTGGAAATGTTTTATAATGTTATATAAAGATAGTACTCAGGGGATAACCTTTCATTTGTTCTGTTTTCCAAAGGCAATACTCATGGGCGACCTTTTGTTTGTTCTGTCTGTCTTTCAGTGACACTACTCATAGATGACCTTACGTTTGTTCTGTCTTTCAATGACACTACTCATGAATGGCCTTTTGTTTGTTTTGTCTGTCTTTCAGTGACACTACTTATGGATGACCTTTTGTTTGTTCTGTCTATCTTTCAAAGACAGTTCTCATGGATGACCTTTTGTTTGTTCTTTCTGTCTTTCAATAACACTACTCATGGATGAGCTTTTGTTTGTTTTTTCTGTCTTTCAATGACACTTCTCATGGATGACCTTTTGTTTGTTCTTTCTGTCTTTCAATAACACTACTCATGGATGAGCTTTTGTTTGTTTTTTCTGTCTGTCAAAGATAGTACTAATGGATGACCTTTTGTTTGTTTTTTCTGTCTGTAAAAGACAATACTCATGGATGAACTTTTGTTTGTTTTTTCTGTCTATCAAAGACAGTACTCATGGATGACCTTCTGTTTTTTCTGTCTGTCTGTCAAAGACTGTATTTGGTGAATCACCTTTTATCTGTCTTGGAAAGACAGTTCTCAGGGATTTATTTTTTGTTTATTCTCTCTGTCTTCCTAAATTCTTTCTCTTGTATTTTATGTCAGTTGTCTTTACTATCTTGTGTTTCTCTAAGAGTATTTTTCTAGTACATTGTGATGTTTTGATTATTGATTGTGAAACTGTTTAAGGCTAGTCTAATCATATATATTTTTGTTTGAATATGAAGTCTGTTTTTAATATCAATGTTTCCTCCATGTAAGTTTCCTAAACACAGTGTTTCTTTAACTTCTTGGTTTTTCATCAGTCCATTTTAATTTTTGGAAACAATTTCCCATCTGTTATGAAATGGATATAATAGGCAATGTTAGACACATTGCAGATAGTAGTGTTAGTTTTTGTTGGTTTAAACATGTATATTTAGGTGTATCAGGGCCAGATTATGGGCAAATGATGCCCTAAGCACAGCCCAACAATGGTGTCCCCCTCAGTCCCTCCACTGCACAACTGACAAGACATTAAGACTTAATAAGTGCTGAAAGTGAAATAAAAGTTTGAAAATGTATAACCCTTCTTCAGTTTTCTCACAACTATATTAAATAAATACTTTTTTATTTTATTTATTTAAGAGATTGGACATGGATCAAAATCAATGACTGAGGCCTTTTATGTAGAAATGATGAGGGCTTTTTTTTTAATTTCACACAAAGCTACACAAGGGCTATCTGTGCTAGCCATCCCTAATTTAGCAGTGTAAGACTAGAGGGAAGTTAGCTAATCATCACCACCTATTCCCAACTATTGGGCTACTCTTTTACGAATGAACAGTGGGACTGATTGTCACATTATAATGCCCCTACGGCTGAGAGGGCAAGCATCTTTGGTTTGACGGGGATTTGAACCCGTGATCCTCAGGTTACGAGTCAAAAGCCTAAGCCCACCTGGCCATGCCGGGTTTAAATGATGAGGGAAACCACTTCTTTAATTAATGATAATTAAAAAGAATTATTTTTGCTGTATACTTGTTTTCATTCTGAGTTAACAATTCTCACTTTCACATTAACAAATTCACACTTTGATGTTAACAAAAATGAAAAATTTACTCAAAACCCTTTTATTAAAAAATTCTCATTTTGATGCTAACAGTTTCTCACTTTGAACTTAAAACCCTGTAAGCAACTTATTTACTTATACCTTAATATTTATTTAAATTTAAAACATTTTCTTCTAGGTTTTTTAATTGCAAAGTCTTTTATCAAGTCCTCAAATCTCATTTGGTGTAACGAATCTGCTTCTATACTTAGCAGAGACAAGGCATCCAGCCTGTCTTATCTCATAGTTGTTCTGTTGGGATTTTTAATATGCTTGAGTTGAGAAAATGAATGCTTAGTTGTGGAATTTGTGACCATTAATGTTAAAAATATACAGAATGCAATGTCTACATTTGAACAGACATAGAAATCATGTGTTAATGAAGTAATGTGTGCTGAGGTTAGTTTTTCCAACAAGAGAACCACATAGATCATGTGTTGATAAAGTAACTTGTGCTAAGGTTAGTTGTTCCAACAAGAAGAGCCATAGAAATATGTATTGATGAAGTAACGTGCGCTAAGGCTAGTTATTCCAACAAGAACAGCCACAGAAATTGTGTTGATAAAGTTACTTGTACTAATGTTAGTTGTTCAAATAAGAACAGTTATAGAAATCATGTGTTGATGAAGTAACGTGTGCTAAGGTTAGTTGTTCCAACAAGAACAGCCACAGAAATCATGTGTTGATGAAGTAATGTGTGCTTAGGTAAGTTGTTGAAAGAAGAACCATAGAAATCATGTGTTGATGAAGTAAAGTGTGCTAAGGTTAGGTTTTTTTCACAAGAACAGCAATAGAAATAGAAAGCTCATACATTAATTTGAAGTATCTCATATTTTACATCATTTATTTCGCCTCATGTTCTTCAACCCTTATCATCATAGACCTGACCACAGCAGTCTTCAATGTCCAAGCTTAGCGTTTCTACTTCCGTCAAAGTTATTTTTGATAGGCACATTCCTGTTGTTTCTAGCACTTTCACGACTTATTTTTCTTGTACTTTTGGAAATAAATTCATGATTTTTCACTTCCATCTCACTCTCTCTAATATCTTATATTTCACCTCATTATTTATCAAATCAATTAATTTGTTTTGAAAATAATTGTTTACATTCTGGACTGGCCATTTTTATGACACATATTAAATGAGTAAAAACTACTAAATTATGTGACAGTTTGTTTGATAAATGACATTCTAATTATTTCACATCCAAGTCAGTGAAAATATTCCATGTTTATAAATTGTACTTGGATCTTTAAATTTAAAGATGGAGTTTGTGAGGAATGTTTATAAAGAACAACATTAATCCATGTTTTCATTAACTTAATGACAGCTTTTATATTAGTAAAAACTGTTGTTGTGTTTGGTAGAATTTTCCTGTAAAGTGACATTAATTTTGCTTCAGTTAATTAGAATACATTATTGGTACTAAAAAAATGAAAAACCAATAAGTTATATAATGATTCTTTCATCACTTCAGTTGAAAGTCTGACATAATGAAAAATAAAAAGATGCAAGAATTTAAGCTGTTGGTCTTAATCTTAGGGACATGTTTGCAGTATATTAGTGAACCTAACTGATGTAGAAGTTAGATGTAGGTGTTCACAATAAAAACTACCAATAAACTTACACTAAACTGTACAAAATGGTAATCAAAGAATGGAAATAATATTGTAAAACAATAGCTGTCTACTATATACATATTTGAAATATTGGTCTTAGTTGGGTCTTGTGAGGGTTATGACTTGCATACTGGTAATATTGTTCTCAATAGTAGTCCAGTTAGTGTTGTGATCTACATACTGGTAATATTGGTTTCATTAGGGTTCCAGTCAGTGTTAGGACTTGCACACTGGAGACATTTGTATCATTAGGGTCCAGTGAGTGTTGCAACCTACATACTTAAGATACAGTGAGTGTTGTGACCTACATAGTTATGATACAGTGAGAGTTGCAACCTACATACTTATGATACAGTGAGAGTTGTGACCTACATACTTATCATACAGTGAGTGTTGCGACCTACATACTTATGATACAGTGAGAGTTGCAACCTACATACTTATGATACAGGGAGTATTGTGACCTGCATTCTTATGATACTGATTTCACTTGAGGTCGAATGATTGTTTGTACTTAAAATACTTGTCTGAATGGTGATCCAGTGAGGACTGTAACCTGTCTGCTTGGTTAAGGTACTTGTCAATTAGTAAGGATCCAGTTAGGACTGTGATCTACTTGGTTAAGGTATTTGTGTAGGTAAAGGATCCAGTGAGGTCTGTGACCTGCCTGCTTGAGGTACTTGTCAAATAGTAAGGATCAGTGAGTGTTGTGGCCTGTCTGCCTGAGGTATTTGTCAGTTTGTAAGGATCCAGTGAGGACTGTGACAGTCTTTTGTGAAACAAAAATGTGAAGAGAAAGAAGACAATCTTTGGAGCGAAGGTCATTCTACACAAGCTACATATGATACAAGGTTATTCCATATAAGCTACATATCATACAAGGTAATTCTATACAAACTACATATCATAGAAGGTTATTCTATACAAGCTACATATTATACAAGGTTATTCTATATAAACTACATACCATACACGGTAATTCTATACAAACTACATATCATAGAAGGTTATTCTATGCAAACGACACATTGTACAAGTCATTCTGTACAAGCTACATGTCATACAAGGTCATTCTGTACAAGCTACATATCATACAAGGTAATTCTATACAAACTACATATCATAGAAGGTTATTCTATACAAACGACACATTGTACAAGTCATTCTATACAAGCTACATATCATAGGAGGTCATTCTATACAAACTACATATCATAGGAGGTCATTCTATACAAGCTACATATTATACAAGGTTACTCTATATAAACTACATATCATACACGGTAATTCTATACAAACTGCATATTATATAAGATAATGTTTCCCTTGCAGTTTCTCATATTAATTCATTTATGTATTATTTTCTGTTACGTATGTTGCAGATAGTTGATTTAAATACCATCATGATGATTGTTGGTTCGAGGAAGGTTTATTTAATTATGAGTTTCTATCTTAAAGTATTGCATATTTGATTTGTAGTTTTAAACCTTATGACAGCTGATTTTTGTTATTTCTTACAAGTATGTTTTAATTTAATTCCTGAACTACTAATATGGTTTAGCACTCAAAACTTTCTATTAATGTTAGCATATGGTTAATTCAATACCAATGTTTTGTATTGTATAAACTAACTATAATATATTTTCTTATCCAATATGAAACAACTTAGAAAATACAGAATCATTGTTATTGATCTGGAACTTCAGAGTGTCATGAGATATTACATCCCAGCATACACTTTTCAGTGAAAGTATCATAAAAGCCTTCTATTTGTTAGAAATTTTTATAATGTTCTAAGAACATGTAGGTCCAAAAAGTCTTGATAAAAATGAAATAGAAACCCTATAACCCCAGAAAGTCATTCTGAGCCACTTTATGTTCCAGAGTACATCTTGCATGATCATGGCTGATGTGGATGAACTTTTTACAAGTTCTGAAGAAAGTGATGATGTCTGTTCTGATCATGAAGATTCCTACTATCTGTCATCATCAGAATGCGAGTCAAACAGTTCTGATTCCACAAACAGACTTGGGGAGTTTCAACATTATCTTCAAGTAGAAGGTAAGTGAGGAGTATTGTTCTGATTTGTTGTTTTATAAAGTTGGGAACTTAAGAAGCTTGTACATATTAAATACAGCATTTCACAATATAACATGGCTAAGTGTATATTATTCTAAGCATCTTATAATAATGGAGCTTGTGATGTCACCGATCAACACTAATCATAACTGGGTAACATTTTTATAACTTGACAGTAGCTAAGCTTCACGTAAATAAGTTAAAAGAAAACAAAGTTTTAAATACAGAACACTTTTAAAAACTTTAGAAAACCATTTGTTTTTATTTAGTGAAAATCTAATACCTCAATAAAATCTATTCTGTGGTGTACTGCTGTGATTATAACTCATCTTTAGTGCTTTTTCTTATGGATTATTAAATGTCAAGTATGAGTTCATTGGTGTAGAACTGTCAGATACTAACAGTTATACCTGCCAGGGTGGGGATGTATTTCTGTAATAATTGTCTGTTTTATAGCCTCGTTACTGTTAACAACAATGACACATTCTTTATGATATAATACAGAATTCACAGGTCATCTGTGATGACCAATGCACAACTGGAACCAAGTGTGTAATTAATGGTGGTATTAATCAACAGAGAGAAATTACTTTTTATCTTTTAAATGGAGGCCTTGAAAAATTCAAAAGTTGTATATTTCTCTGTTAAAGGTTTTAAAAAAATCCATAAGTATTTTAACATTTAGAAAAAGTAGATAACTACTAAACAACAGACTCTCTTTCTTATAAACCACCTCAACTTTTCTTAAAGAATAAAAAAAATCCATGAGTATTTTAACATTTAGAAAAAGTAGATAACTACTAAACAACAACTCTCTTTCTTATAAACCACATCAACTTTTGTTAAAGATTTAAAAAAATCCATGAGTATTTTAACATTTAGAAAAAGTAGATAACTACTAAACAACAGACTCTCTTTCTTATAAACCACCTCAACTTTTGTTAAAGATTAAAAAAATCCATGAGTATTTTAACATTTAGAAAAGTAGATAACTACTAAACAACAGACTCTCTTTCTTATAAACCACCTCAACTTTTGTTAAAGATTTTAAAAAATCCATGAGTATTTTAACATTTAGAAAAGTAGATAACTACTAAACAACAGACTCTCTTTCTTATAAACCACCTCAACTTTTGTTAAAGATTAAAAAAAAATCCATGAGTATTTTAACATTTAGAAAAAGTAGATAACTACTAAACAACAGACTCTCTTTCTTATAAACCACCTCAACTTTTGTTAAAGATTTAAAAAAAATCCATGAGTATTTTAACATTTAGAAAAAGTAGATAACTACAATACAACAGACTCTCTTTGTTATAAACCACCTCAACTTTTGTTAAAGATTTAAAAAAAATCCATGAGTATTTTAACATTTAGAAAAAGTAGATAACTACTAAACAACAGACTCTCTTTTTTATAAACCACCTCAACTTTTGTTAAAGATTTAAAAAAATCCATGAGTATTTTAACATTTAGAAAAAGTAGATAACTACTAAACAACAGACTCTCTTTCTTATAAACCACCTCAACTTTTCTTAAAGATTAAAAAAAATCCATGAGTATTTTAACATTTAGAAAAAGTAGATAACTACTAAACAACAGACTCTCTTTCTTATAAACCACCTCAACTTTTGTTAAAGATTAAAAAAAAATCCATGAGTATTTTAACATTTAGAAAAAGTAGATAACTACTAAACAACAGACTGTCTTTCTTAAGTAGTAAACCACCTCAACTTTTGTTAAAGATTTAAAAAAAATCCATGAGTATTTTAACATTTAGAAAAAGTAGATAACTACAATACAACAGACTCTCTTTCTTATAAACCACCTCAACTTTTGTTAAAGATTTAAAAAAAATCCATGAGTATTTTAACATTTAGAAAAAGTAGATAACTACTAAACAACAGACTCTCTTTCTTATAAACCACCTCAACTTTTGTTAAAGATTAAAAAAAATCCATGAGTATTTTAACATTTAGAAAAAGTAGATAACTACTAAACAACAGACTCTCTTTCTTATAAACCACCTCAACTTTTGTTAAAGATTTAAAAAAAATCCATGAGTATTTTAACATTTAGAAAAAGTAGATAACTACTAAACAACAGACTGTCTTTCTTATAAACCACCTCAACTTTTGTTAAAGATTTAAAAAAAATCCATGAGTATTTTAACATTTAGAAAAAGTAGATAACTACAATACAACAGACTCTCTTTCTTATAAACCACCTCAACTTTTGTTAAAGATTTAAAAAAATCCATGAGTATTTTAACATTTAGAAAAAGTAGATAACTACTAAACAACAGACTCTCTTTCTTATAAACCACCTCAACTTTTGTTAAAGATTAAAAAAATCCATGAGTATTTTAACATTTAGAAAAAGTAGATAACTACTAAACAACAGACTCTCTTTCTTATAAACCACCTCAACTTTTGTTAAAGATTTAAAAAAAAACCATGAGTATTTTAACATTTAGAAAAGTAGATAACTACTAAACAACAGACTCTCTTTCTTATAAACCACCTCAACTTTGTTAAAGATTAAAAAAATCCATGAGTATTTTAACATTTAGAAAAGTAGGTAACTACTAAACAACAGACTCTCTTTCTTATAAACCACCTCAACTTTTGTTAAAGATTAAAAAAATCCATGAGTATTTTAACATTTAGAAAAGTAGATAACTACTAAACAACAGACTCTCTTTCTTATAAACCACCTCAACTTTTGTTAAAGGTTAAAAAATCCATGAGTATTTTAACATTTACAAAAAGTAGATAACTACTAAAAAACAGACTCTCTTTCTTATAAACCACCTGAATTTTTGTTAAAGGTTAAAAAATATCCATGAGTATTTTAACATTTAGAAAAAGTAGATAACTACTAAACAACAGACTCTCTTTCTTATAAACCACCTCAACTTTTGTTAAAGGTTAAAAAAAATCCATGAGTATTTTAACATTTAGAAAAAGTAGATAACTACTAAACAACAGACTCTCTTTCTTATAAACCACCTCAAATTTGGTAAAGGTTAAAAAAAATCCATGAGTATTTTAACATTTAGAAAAAGTAGATAACTACTAAACAACAGACTCTCTTTCTTATAAACCACCTCAAATTTGGTAAAGGTTAAAAAAAATCCATGAGTATTTTAACATTTAGAAAAAGTAGATAACTACTAAACAACAGACTCTCTTTCTTATAAACCACCTCAACTTTTGTTAAAGGTTAAAAAAAATCCATGAGTATTTTAACATTTAGAAAAAGTAGATAACTACTAAACAACAGACTCTCTTTCTTATAAACCACCTCAACTTTTGTTAAAGGTTAAAAAAATCCATGAGTATTTTAACATTTAGAAAAAGTAGATAACTACTAAACAACAGACTTTCTTTCTTATAAACCACCTCAACTTTTGTTAAAGGTTAAAAAAAATCCATGAGTATTTTAACATTTAGAAAAAGTAGATAACTACTAAACAACAGATTCTCTTTCTTATAAACCACCTCAACTTTTGTTAAAGGTTAAAAAAATCCATGAGTATTTTAACATTTAGAAAAAGTAGATAACTACTAAACAACAGACTCTCTTTCTTGTAAACCACCTCAACTTTTCATCATAGACTGAATGATAACGAAGAAACTGAATACAACTAAAAGTATTTAAGTATTGTAATATAGAAGTGTACCAACATCTCCAGTTAACATTGTCATATAGAAGTGTATCAACATCTGCAGTTAACATTGTCATATAGAAGTGTATCAACATCTGCAGTTAACATTGTCATATAGAAGTGTATCAACATCTGCAGTTAACATTGTCATATAGAAGTGTATCAACATCTGCAGTTAACATTGTCATATAGAAGTGTACCAACATCTCCAGTTAACATTGTCATGTAGAAGTGTAACAACATCTCCAGTTAACATTGTCATGTAGAAGTGTACCAACATCTCCAGTTAACATTGTCATATAGAAGTGTACCAACATCTCCAGTTAACATTGTCATATAGAAGTGTACCAACATCTCCAGTTAACATTGTCATATAGAAGTGTTAACATTGTCATATGGAAGTGTACCAACATCTCCAGTTAACATTGTCATATAGAAGTGTACCAACATCTGGAGTTAACATTGTCATATAGAAGTGTACCAACATCTGGAGTTAACATTGTCATATAGAAGTGTACCAACATCTCCAGTTAACATTGTCATATAGAAGTGTACCAACATCTCCAGTTAACATTGTCATAGAGAAGTGTAACAACATCTCCAGGTAACATTCTTATATAGAAGTGTACCAACATCTCCAGTTAACATTGTCATATAGAAGTGTACTAACATCTCCAGTTAACATTCTAATATAGAAGTGTACTAACATCTCCAGTTAACATTCTAATATAGAAGTGTAACAACATCTCCAGGTAACATTCTAATATAGAAGTGTAACAACATCTTCAGGTAACATTCTAATATAGAAGTGTACTGACATCTCCAACTAACATTCTTATAGAGAAGTGTACTAACATCTCCAACTAACATTCTCATATAGAAGTGTACCAACATTATCAGCCAGCATTGTAATATAGAAGTGTACCCTTTGAAATTACTAGGGTGTTTTAATCACAGCTTTTACGTTATAATAGACGATTCTCAGCAGTGGTTTACAGCTATTCAGATTTTCTGAGTATAAGTCCAGTAACTCAGTGCCTTGTAAGGACTCATATACAAATTGGCTGTCAGATTTGTTCCATATCTGTAGCAGTAATTCCTACAGAGAAGTAAGCATTAACCAAACACAGGTGGTAAGTCATGGGCTATAGATCCCAATGAATGAACAGTTGGTTCCTAGTGCCTTGAAATAAGTTAGTACGAGCCACATAGTATGTGACAACCCTTGACAGGTCACTACAAACTATCATGATTGGAGTGGTCATAAACGTAAGAATGGCTGGCAAATGGATTGGCAAGAAGGATTTTCCCCTTTCCTGACTGCCAGAGTCTTGAGAAGGAAAGACCTATCTTGTAAAGCAAGACAAATGTGGAGTGATAAAGAGTCCTGTGGACATGGGTTATACACAACTCTCACTGACAATGTATAAAAACCAACAATGACAAAAAATAAAATTTAAGAAAAAGATGAAATAAAAACATGAAGCTAAAAGCTTAAAAAGAGGATGAGATAGTGTATGTAAAACAACTGTAAAATACTGGCCCAAAGAATAGCAAAGGATTTTATTAAACCTAATAGAATTGGGGATTCAAAACCTTCTTATATTTGGAATATCTAAAAATTGTGGATAATGATAACTTATATAAAGTTACCATAAATAAAGCAAGACCCTTCTCATGTATTCAAGTCATAAGACAGGAAAAAAAGCAATACCCTTCTCATATATTCAAGTCATAAGACAGGAAGGTATAGCAAGACCATTCTCAGATACTCAAGTCATAAGCCAGGAAGGTCAAGCAAGACCATTCTCAGATACTCAAGTCATAAGACAGGAAGGTAAAGCAAGATCATTCTCAGATACTCAAGTCATAAGACAGGAAGATAAAGCAAGACCATTCTCAGATACTCAAGTCATAAGACAGGAAGATAAAGCAAGACCATTATCAGATACTCAAGTCATAAGACAGGATATTGCAGGTATTTTTGGATGAAGAAGGTTTGAACTACTGATGATAAAAATTCCATTTCCATAGATGAATTGTTGTGGTTGGCCTATGGAGAGATTTAGTTAAATACAGAGAAACTTTAGAAGTTAAACCCTTATGTTGGGTGAAGAACTGCTTAACCTCAATAGATTGAGTTTCTAAAAATCTGGGTGGATAATATCTTATGGAAGTTGTCTCAACAGAGACTCCCAATGTGGAAGAAGTAGAGCAGGATATTCCTGCAGATACTGAAGAAGCATGTTTGATCTGGCCAATGTGGTGCAACCAGAAGAACTTGACAGGGAGTAGAACAAACTGTAGTCAGAAACTGAAGCAATAGCTATATTGAAGGAAAGGCAGACAGATGTAAACCTGACCAGCCTTGACTCAGTGAATATTTACAAATGCCTGAGGATGAGGTATCAGAGACTAAAAGAACTGCAGTTAAGAATACCAATGAGTTGCAAAGGCATTGACTGTTAGAGATCCAAAGTGAGGGCAAATTTGTTGTGGCATCCATTCCATTAGAAGAAACCAGTTGGTTGAGACAAGTGATTTGCAATTAAATTCATTACTCCTGGAATATGACATACTAAAAGACATATGATGGGAATGAGCCCAATAGAGAAGATCCAAGATATGGAAACCAAGGTCTCAATAATGTGTTCCTCCTTGACAAGAAATGTGAGTTACCAATGTAGAATTGTTGGAATGTATCATGACAGTTTTTCCCTTCAAAAGAAACAGATCTTCAACTGTTGCCCAGTGTACTGCAAGGAGTTCAAGAATGTTGATGTGGAGGGTAGACTCGTCTTTCATGTAAATATTTTGGAACTTCTAATTTAGAAGATAAGCTTCCCATCATTGAAGTGATGCATCTGTGAACAGATGGATTTTGGGATGAAGTGTTGCTGTTTGAATCCAACCACTGCTTGCAGTAGATGATGTTGCACCTGAGCACTGAGAAAGGATGATCCAAAGGATTAGGATTCATAATCCATTGGTCACACAGCGATCACTAAAGAGACCTCACATGTGCTTGTCCCAAAGGATTAAGAGGCGCTATGGATGTTCACTTCTCCAAGAGAAAGAGAGAATCATTTGTGCAGACAGAAGTGAAAGCCTGATAACTCTTATCATGACTTCCAGCATGATAGGGGCATGACGTAACCCACTTTTATGGCTTCTGAAAATCTGAGAGTGATGTTCTGCTAATTGGCAGGAAGGAATTAGAAAGAGCCATATGATGCATGCACAGGTCCAAGATATGCAGGTGATGAGGAAAAGGTCAAACAACTCTGCAGAAGGTCTGAGAAAACTGTGAGCTGTTTAATGTGATCAAAGGCTCAAACCTAGAACAAAAGGGGATCCATTTGCTGGGAATCTAAAGAGATCTTCTTCTGGTGGTGATGAGATAAAACACATTAGGCATATAATGCTTTATAAGTTTAAAAAAGGCAATAGTGCAGCAGAAACTATACAAAACATTCGAGGTGCTGAGTCTCTCAGTGAAAGAAAATGTTGAAGGAAGTTTCAGAAGTTCAGATCAGGTGACTACAGCTTAAATGATGTGCCACATTCAGGTCGTCCTGTTGAGTTTAATGATGACTTGCAGCTGGCTGCACTTGATGAAGATTGTGCTGTAACAGTTGAAGAACTAGCATAGAACTTTAATTCAACCCTTTTTCAGTTCAACGTCATCTGCAACAGCCTGGAAAGGTGTCAAAACTTGGCAAATGAGTTCCCCGTGATTTGACAGAGGCCAACCTTAGAGCAAGAGTAGGCATTTGTACTTCTCTGTACTCTTGTGAACATCAATCACCTTTTTTGGACAGGTTAGTGACTGGAAATGAAAAATGGATATCTTATAAAAATGTTAAATGCTGAAAACAATGGCTCAGTGCAGATAAACTGACTAAAGCACAGCCCAAAATGGGCCTCCAATCTTGGAAAGTCTTGTTAAGCATTTGGTGGGATATTGTTGGTGTTATCCACTTTGAGTTGTTGCCAACAGCTGGATCTCTTGAATGTTGCAATGAAAGAAAAGAGGCCTGTTTTGATCAATCATAAAGATGTTTTGTTACACCAGGATAATGCACGGCCCCAAACAACAAGGATCACATCTGCAAAGATTGAAGAACTAGACTGGGGGAAACTTCCACATTCTCCTTATTCTCCAGACTTTGTCCTATCTGATTATCACCTCTTCTGAAGTTTGGAGAATTATCTTGATGGAAAAGATCTTGGAACACATGATGATGTCAAAACGACTTTCTGTACATTCTTTTCCTCCAAATCCCAAGAATTTTATAGAATTGGCATTCAGAAATTTAGGAATTGTTGGCAGGAAGTAATTAATAACAACAAAACATACGTTATTCATTAAATAACATTAAAAGCATTTGAAATCTTTTCTTATTTCTGAACCTAAAATCAGACATTACTTAAGGGATGGCATGATATATACAAATGTTTTATTTGGAGTGTCGATCCTGGAAAATTTTGGAATTTTACTGGCCTGTGTTTGCTGAAAGTTTGGGAACCATCGTGTAGATGAAGATTATTGAATTAGCACTCGTGTGTAACGACATGTATTTTTTTCATTTGTGAACGTTTCAGATACAGGCATTTTTAGTGGAATTATTTACAGAAACATTGGTTCACATGTATCAGGAATTTTATCTTTGTCTGGTATAAAACAATAGAACTTTGTTCATGCTAGCCTATCAACTACATTGGGTTTGTCTTTGTGCAATTGGTAGTGGTCACTTATCCTGTCTGAGTCTTCTTGTGTCCCTGACACATCTCTACCTATGTTTCTCATTTGTGTTTGATCATATTTTACTGGGTTATTTCTCAATTACCTTGGCTTAATCTTATACCCACATTGTGTAGATTCTATCTGAGTTTTTTGAAGAATTTCATGAGCAGGTTTCACAATAATGTATTTTTTTACGTATTAAAATTTTTACCACTATGTTAGAGCATACATACCTCTTCCACTTATTATCTCACATGACTAGGCATGACTTCATGCTGTATTAGTTTTCTTTGTCTTTCAAACTCTAGAATGCTTGAGATTTGGAAGTCATATTCTTGGTCATTTGTTTGTCGTTCTTAGGCTTAGGTTTTCCTACCTTCATCTTACATACACTATTCCTATTCCTTTCTTCTGTGGTAAACCACCGGTTCCCTTGTTAGTTTCTTATTAGATGGTCATCAAGTTATTTTTCTACAGTGGTGTTTTACCTTCCTCTGCACTTTCACTTGGTATCTCATAGATCTATTACTAGAGTTTGTTGAACCTTGATGCTCTTTTTGTTTAATTGCTTCTGCTTCCTTGTTTCTTTAGTGTCATATGTTGGGGCATTATACCAATATTATTCCCTGTCCTCACTGGTTTACTGACTCTGACATGCTCCTTCTTTGTCTCTCTCTCTACTATCCTCTTACTTCCTCTTTTTCTCTCTGTCATCATTTCTCATTCCTTTTCCCATCAGTCTTTCCACCACTTGTAGACTTTGGTGCTGTCAGTTTTGGTGGTGACTGTTTTATAACCTCAGGGTCATCATGTACCATTTTATTTGCTTTATGGACTTTTTCCTTATGTTTGTGGTCATTTGAGTGCTTGGATCTCTATAAGAAAGCCTTAACTTTCGTTTTTGTTCTCCTGCTCACACTGTTTTATATCCTCCCAAGGATCTTGTTTCTTGTCAACATTGGTCCATGGAAATGTTGATCTTAATAGCTACAATTGCTATTGGATTGGATTTTCATCTTTTTCCATGCATAAATTGTCATCTTTTACTTGTTACAAATGGATCTGATGATGGGTGTTGAATTTTACATCTTTCATGTCTCAGCCATTTTTGCATCCTCACTTGCTTTCACACAAGACATATCTTACACCATAGTGGTCTATTACTCTAGATCTTGAAATAACCAGGATGGATATTTCAGGTGATTTTGTTTCTTAGGTTTTGTCCCAAATAGCACTCTACAGCCATTACATTCTCCTCCTTTGGGAGGTGGTGTGTTTACATTTGTTGGTTTAAATTGGAGGGTTCATAACTCTCTCTCATTTTGTTTTTTATTGGTTTGGTTATTTTTCATTCATATGTCTCCAGAGTACAGTTTTCCAATCTTCTTTGAGGGTCACAGAGTGATTAGTTTCCTATGTCATAACCTCTCTTTTCTTTGCTATGCAGGATGTTATATCTCTTTTGTGGACTTGGTCTTCCATGGAATTCTGTATCCTTGAGTCATATTCACTTCTGACATCTACAAAAAACTATATGCTCATGGTAACCTTACTTGGGATCCCTTATCCTCATTCATTCTTCTTCGCTATTCAAATATTTTATATGGTAACTTCATCAATCTAGTCCCATAGTGGGTGTTTATCTTTATCTTTTCCAGGTCCTCTTCTGTTTACAAAAGCTTCCTTGTTGAGATGGGGGCATGTCTTCACTCTTATGTGATTCTGAGTTACTGATACCACAACATATTACCACTTCAGTTCCATCTTGGAACATCTGGTGGTACATCAAGGTCTGTTTCCTTTTTTTAGCATGGTTTTGTAGATATCTCATGATAAAATGTGCTGTCCACTATGTGGTTATCTTCTTTATCAACCATCAGGGGCATTTTGTCCTGTTCTCCCTGTTTCCACATTACTGACCTCCTTTTTTGGTCCAATTCAATATAAGCATGTCTAATAACTTATTCTATTCTTGGTGCCCTGAATCTTGTTTCTGATCATATCTTGAAAGCCACCATGATACTATTTACAGGTTGGTCTATCCATTCTCTGGTGTTCAAATGACTGTTCTCTCCTCTTGACCATCTTATTCTAGATGTTTTTTCACTCTTCTGTATTTCCACTTATTTAATCCCTTGTTCCTCTTGTCTTAGCTTTAGCTGGGAATGCATTCAGTTGGGATTGATCCAAATTTTCCAATGCCTCCCCACCCTTTCATGTTTCCCTCATGCTGGACACTCCATGCAGAGTCCTGATAATTCCATACTGATATTGATTCTCTATTGCACCTTCTCATATTACTTTCCTTAATCTCATCCAGTAGTATCATTGCATGTAGTCTTCCTTCTTTCCACCACATGACATTCCATAGTTGGTGTATCATTGCATGTAGTCTTCCTTCTTTCCACCACATGACATTCCATAGTTGGTGTATCATTGCATGTAGTCTTCCTTCTTTCCACCACATGACATTCCATAGTTGATGAATCATTGCATGTAGTCTTCCTTCTTTCCACCATATGGCATTCCATAGTTGGTGTATCATTGCATTCCATAGTTGATGTATCATTGTGTATCATTGCATGTTGTCTTCCTTCTTTCCACCACATGACATTCCATAGTTGGTGTATCATTGCATGTAGTCTTCCTTCTTTCCACCATATGATATTCCATAGTTGATGTATCATTGCACGTAGTATCCCTTCTTTCCACCACATGACATTCCACAGTTGATGTATCATTGCATGTAGTCTTCCTTCTTTCCACCACATGACATTCCATAGTTGGTGTATCATTGCATGTTGTCTTCCTTCTTTCCACCACATGACATTCCACAGTTATTATCTACATCATGTGTTATTTCAATCCTTTCTATCTTTCTGAATTTTTTGTTGATTGTTTGAACAGGAATAACTGATTTTGACCATTACTGTCTACCAGGCAACTCTACTTTTAGTTTTATTATCATTTCCTATGCAGTGTGTTCGGTTGCCACCTTCTTCCTCCTTGATTTGTGATTGAGACCTGAATACTGTTCTCCACTCATTTTGGCATTATACATACCCTGTACTGGCTCTAAATGGGGAAGATTTATTTTTATATATCTTATCTTTACTGTGGCCTATTTCAACATCTCTGAATCCTGCAATGCCTTATGCCTGTTTTTGTGTATTTAACTTTAAATCCACACCATTCAGGATTTATAACACTCATTAAAAAAATGACACATTCTACAAAACCACTTGAGGATCCTCATGGTATACTGTTTCATAAATATAGTCCCTTCATGAACTATCATGAGTAATGCAGTGTCATGTTGTGATTACTATCCATTTCTCCAGTTTTTGTGGAATAAACTTGTATTGGTCTGCTTTTCTAAATAGGGTTTTTATGGTTTCCCACTATATTCTTTTGTACTCCCCATTGCATTATTTCTCTTCTCTTATTGTAGAGTGGAGGAGTCCATGTCATTGACCAGTTGCTAACTGCTGAGACGTTGAAGCATGGAGTCTTTCTGTGACCACTTCATCTCAATCAAATCTGGAGCACTGGTGTTCTGTTTGGTGTACACAGTGATTACTCTCCTTTTACTATGAACCAGACAAAAAAAACTTATGCTGCCTAGTTTTGGTGTGGATGAATGAACCATATATGCAGTTCATCCTTCCAATTGGCTTCCTTCCTTCCTACCACTGCCTGAAGGTCAGTTTCTCGATGATTTGGTGTTGGATTGGCATAGATCCAGCCAACATAAGCCCTCACACAGAAAGTTGGTCTTCACACTTCTGTCATCCCAGATTAGACAAAAGGTTCCCAACACCGCTTGGCACTGTACCAGTATTGCCCGACTCTGTTTCAATTCCCTAGATGTTGACTTTACAGGGGGCTTGGTGGTATGCTAAATCTGCACATATGTGCCCTGCCTTAACGACTTCAGACCAGTTGTTACTTTATGCTTTCTGAACTTGAGTTGAAATTGGTTAGGACCCTCATCCTAACACAGACTGAAAAACTCTTACCCAATGCTGCCTGACTTTGAAGTGGAGTTGTCTCACCAAATATGGTTTAACATATCACTTTACACCACCTGGTGCATTCTTATTTTGATTGAACCCAGATTAATAAAACTTATTCTCTCAGCAGATGAAGTGTATAACGTGGTAAAAATGTGGTGCATTCTCCTATATATGTGATCCTATGTGATAGGGTATCTTTTTGGCTGACTTCCCAAAAAGTGCTCACCTTGGTAACTTTTGCACTAGTCCATCCAATGTTTCAGTGATATCATACTGTAAGTTAACAATTTCCAATACATAACAAATATTTCTGATAAATGCTTCCTTCTCTCACACTTCCTGTCTATCTCTGGTGCATCTTTTCTTGCATAAGGTACATCATAATATCATTGATGAGATACGTCTTAATTTTATTGATAAGATACATCATAATATCATTGATGAGATACATCATAATATTATTGATGGGATACATCATAATATTATTGATAAGATACATCATAATATCACTGATGAGATACATCATAATAAGTTGATATATTACCCTGAATATAATCCATCAGTATAAAGATATGCTTTTTATATGAAGTTGATATGTTACTGTGAAGATAGTCAACCAGTACAAAGATACAACATTTATATAAAGTTGATATGTTACTGTAAATATAGTTCATCAGTGTAAAGATATACTGTTTTATAAAGTTGATATGTTATTCTGAAGATAGTCCATCAGTATATAGATACACTGTTTATATGAAGTTTATGTGTTTTTGTGAAGATAATCCATCAGTATAAATATACAATGTTTATTTTAGGTTGATATGTAATTGTGAAGAAAGATCATCACTATAAAGTTAAACTGTTTATATAAAGTTGATATGTTACCCTGAAGATAGTCCATCAGTATAAAGACACATTGTTCAAATGAAGTTGAAATATTACTGTGAAGATAGTCCATCAGTACAAAGACACTGTTTATATAAAGTTGATATGTTATTGTGAAGATAGTCATTCTGTATAAAGATAAGATATTTGTATAAAGTTGAAATATTATTGTGAAGATAGTCCATCAATATAAAGATACTGCTTTTATAAAGTTGATGTGTTACCCTGAAGATAGTCCATCAGTACAAAGACACACTGTTTACATAAATTTGATATGTTATAGTGAAGACAGTCCATCAGTACAAAGGCACACTGTTTATATGAAGTTATGTTTTGCTGAGGATAGTCCATCAGTATAAAGACACATTGTTTGTATGAAATACATGTGTTACTGTGAGGTTAGTCCATTGGTATGAATAAGATAATACTTGTAAGTTGTTGTGTGTTTTTGACAAGAATAAGATAAGCTTTGTAAGTTGTTGTAAGTTTGTTGCTGACTAGAATAAGATAAGTTTTGTATGTTGTTGTTTGTTTGTGATTAGAATAAGTTTTGTAAGCAGTTGTGTGTTTGTTTCTCACCAGAATAAGACAATGTTTCACAAAATGAAAATGTTTAATAGAAGCTTTAGTTTATTCACAAATATAAAAATTTTCTGAACATTTTTATTTAACATGTTAAGAAGATTTAGAAAATTATACAGATATTTTAACTTCCAGAACTGAACAGTGACCCACTGATACATCTGAGTGAATGTGACAGAACCACATTACACTATTAATATAAAATAAAGTGAAGTATTAAAGAAATGAATGGAAACTACTGCTTAACTTACTTTACTTGTCATTTTTATGAAGTAATTAGAAGGTGATTGTATGTTGCAATCTATGAATGAGTGTGTTTGTTTTTTTTTCAGATGGGAAAGAAAGTTCTACACATGGATCTTCAAACATCAAAAATAGAATACACAAGATGTTGAACAAGATTCGTGATTGTTATTCTATTGAACATTTAGATCTTCGAAATCACTTTGCAGATGTTCATTTTCTCATTGATGGTGAAGGTTTGTTTGTTGAAACCCTAACCCACCCTGACCTTTCTTGGGAGTTTGGAGGTCAACCATTACACCTATTGTACTTGTATGAGAGGTTCTTACATAAGTTTTTGGAAAAAGAAGCAAATTTTAAGCTTTTGTTCTTCAAAGGTTTTGACAGTATATGGAAATGTGTACCTTCTGTTGCAGTTACAAGAATGTTACTGATTGAACATTTTCAGAGAAATACAAATATCACTGTTATATATGAGTTCATGGATGTATTTGATCCTATGTTTCAACAGTATTTAACTGATGAGAGTCCATCATTCATGCTTACCTCAGATGATTCATTCCTACTTAATTTGAAAGATATCTTCCATGAAGATTTGAAAGAGAATCTGGTTGTGTCTTTTTTTTTGGAGAACTCAAATGTCTATCTTTGGGTTGTAGTTGTGCTTTCATAAGTGGAATTGTGTTTGATGTTCGAAAGGTAAACTGTTACTTTAATAATTCTGATGCAAAATATCAAAAACTCTATGACAAGGTTGAAAGATCAATTTGTAAGGACAGTAGTTTACAAAATGTATACAGAAATATGTTTTCACCAACTTATGAAGATTTGTCTTTTGTCCCTAAACAGTTTGGAGAATTAAAAAACTTTAATAACAAGGATGTTAGGATTTTACTAACCTGTCAGGCACTTAATAATGTTATGAAAATGCAAGCAAATATGGCATTTTTTATTCAAGTGTATGCTTTGCATTTAGCTATTCTTTTAACATTACCTTTAAAGTATCGTGCACAAGAATTACCTGAGTTACCCGAAATGGAAAAAATAGAGTTGAAGAAGTTCTGGAACTATATGTGTAGCTGTTTGAAATACTGTTTAACAAATCTTGCACCATCATCTTCAGGAAGTTTCTCTAAGATTGGAGATTTGTTTGACGGTCGACTTTTTGTTAAAATATTTTACCTTTGCAAGAAGGAGATGAAGGTACAACTAAACAAAAAAACAGAGCTGTTATATATGGTACTAGTAAAAGGGTTGAATCTAGATGAATTTAACAACACACTACCTGTAATAGGAAAGCAGAATGAGAAACTTTGTACAAAGGGAGAGTTGAAGATTGCTAAATCTAAGGAAAGAAGTATTAATAATGATGATGACTTTATTATTAATGTTTCTTCTGTTTTGATGGATCAGTATGTCGGTGATATCTTGAGTTCTAAAAATTTATTGGTCAAAGATATTAATGACAAATGGGTTAAAGAAAATGTGCTCCATGGTTATGATTTTGAAGAAATCACTCATTGGCACTGCAAGAAGCTTCTTTCTGATGATTATAATAAAACTAAAGATATGTTTACAGAAAAACCTTGTAATGATCCCTTTCTTAAAAAGAGATTGGAAAAAACAAAACAAAAATATGTTAGTTACTTGGAGTATTATGGCCATTCATTAGAAGGAACAAGTGATCCTAAATGTAGGCCAATTATTGTACAGAAGAAAGAAAAGGAGAGTTTTATAAAAGTTTCTAAAAGTGCACAAAGGATAATAGAAAATAATATAAACAGAAGGCAGAACGAAACAAAGGAAAAAGACAAAAAGATTTTTGATGATAATTTGAAAATTATTAAAGATTTAAAGAAAAAGAAGGACTACAAAGGATCACTGTACCATATAAAACAACTACTGAGTAATACTGTAGATCAAGTAATTAAAAAGAAGATTCTGTTACTAAGTCTTCAAGTCCAAGTTGGATTAATTCTACAGAAACATAAAGAATGTAATACTCAGGATTCAAATGATTTTGTAATTTTTATAGAAGATCTCAAAGTGTTGCTGACAGATTTTAAAAAGGAGCTTTCAGATTATGATAAAAATAAAATAACTAAATGCTGTCTCCAAGTAGGCTTAGGTGAGATTATTGAGAAAGAAGGGCTTTCTGTAAAAGAAAAATATAAAAAGAAAGATAATTTTCTAACTTCTATTGAAACAGCTAGGTTTCAGCTAGAACACATGGGAGCGTTACTTTCAAGAGAATGCAGGACTGACCCTGATCCTAGAGTTGACCATTTTATCCCAGACACCTGGCAACGAGAAATGTTTGATGCAATTGACACTAATCGAACAACACTCATTGTAGCTCCAACTTCTTCGGGAAAGACTTATGCTTCATACTACTGTATAGAAAAAGTCTTAAGAGAAAGTAATGATGGAGTTATTGTGTATGTAGCTCCAACAAAAGCCTTAGTGAACCAAATTCATGCCACTGTTTATGCCAGATTTGGACACAAAAAGATGCCAGCTGGAAGAGCTGTTTGTGGGATTTTCACAAGAGACTATCGTCACCACGCATTAACATGTCAGGTACTTGTAACTGTGCCACAGTGTTTTGAAATTCTACTCTTGGGTCCTCAGAGACAAGACTGGGCAAAGAAAATTCGCTTTGTAATATTTGACGAAATTCATTGCTTAGATTCAGAACATGCAGCTGAAGTCTGGGAACATTTGATTTTACTTATTTACTGTCCATTCTTGGCACTTTCTGCAACAATACAGAACCCAGAAGGTTTATGTGCTTGGTTGCAGAAGATAGAAGACTACAAACAAGTTTGTGATAAACAAAATGGTTTGGTGAAACGTGCCATTGAATATAAAGTTGCTCTCATAACTTATAAAGAAAGACATAATGATCTCATAAACTATCGATATATTCCTGAAACTGGTTACTTGCAACATGTGCATCCAGTATCTCTCTTCAAACTGAGAGATCTACAGATTCGTACACGTTTTCCTGAACATTTTACTTTGTCTCCTGATGAAGTTCTCCAGCTTTATGATGCCATGAAAAATATTTGTTCAAAGGATAATGAATTAGAGAGGCTGGAGCCAGGTACTGAATTCAGAGCCAAGACTTTTTTATCTAAAGAAGATTGTAGGAAGTATGAGAACAAACTGAAGGATCTTTTCATTAAGTGGATAAGAAGTGGAAAAAGTAGTTTGGCAGAAAAGGTTATAGTTAACCTCAAGGGAACAAGTGACAAACAGGAAAGTTTTTCATTTAATCCAGCCAATGAAATTAATCGTCATCGTATTGGACAGTATTTAGTTCCTCTGCTTGAAAAAATGAAAAATACAGATAAATTTCCAGCTATCTTTTTTTGCTATGATCGCAAATTATGCGAATGGTTGACTTCTTACGTTGCAAAAATGTTCAATGCTAAAGAAGAGCAATATAAACAGTCAAAGTTAATGAAACATTCTGAAAAAATTAAGAAACAAAAACTGAAGGAAGTTAGACGTAGAAGAGACAAAACAAAAGAATTGAAAGCTGCTTTATCTGCTAATTATGCTGGTGATAGATTAAACTCTTTTGAAGATCTAGTTGCTGAATCAATTGAACATGAAAAAAAGCACTTTCTATTTGAGAAGAAACCTTTGCCTGATTTCACTTATGCAAACTACTGTGTTATAGATAGAAAAAAAACACAATTTATGCACAAAAGGCTTTCTAATGCACTTGATACCAAAAGTCTAAATAAATTTGCTAGCAGTGTTTGCAGAGGCATCTCTTACCATCATGGTGGAGTTGATAACAAACGTAGAAGTACCGTTGAGATGTTGTTTCGAGCTAAATTTCTTAATATTGTCATTGCTACAGGAACACTTGCATTAGGAATACACATGCCTTGTAAAACAGTTGTATTTCTCGGAAACAGTCAGTTTCTTACTCCTTTGAATTACCGTCAGATGTCAGGACGAGCAGGAAGAAGAGGGTTTGACTTTAAAGGAGAAGTCATTTTCTTTGGACTGCCATCTGATAAAATAGCACAGTTAATGAGTGCTGACTTGCCAAAACTTATTGGAAACTTTCCTGTTTCTGTGACACTTGTCTTACGGCTTCTGTTAATGGTTGCTAAAAGTGAAGATACACAGGATGCATTACACAGGTATTTGTGATGTAAAACAATTGTCATCCACTAGAGATCAAGCAATAAATCTGAAAAATACATATAAATGTATCTATATAATTATAAGCTAAACTTCTTATATCCCAAATATTTTTCTTCTTAATTTATATAGTTAAAGTTTAAAAGTTAAAGTTTCTTCTTTTCATCAGTGATCATTCTGTATTACTTATTTACCTAAGACATCTTTACAAGAACACTGTATCATTAATTCTGTTGTAAGGTCAGGCTTTGAAATACTATTTTATGTTGTTTTGGTATTAGATTGTTGTATTCAACTAGTACATTGTTAAGTTTGTTGCAAGACAGTGACAGTATGTTTTGTTTAGTTATTAACCTACTGTATAAAGGAAGTTGTTACACAGTGACAGTATGTGTTGTTTACTTATTTATTGTATTAAGTAAATTGTTATACAGTGATAGTGTGTGTTGTTTAGTTATTTACTGTATTAAGTAAGATGTTAGACAGTGACAGTTCTTGTTTAGTTGTTTAACTATTGTGTTAAGTAAGATGTTAGACAGTGACAGAACTTGTTTAGTTGTTTAACTATTGTATTAAGTAAGATGTTAGACAGTAACAGTACTTGTTTAGTTGTTTAACTACTGTATTAAGTCAGATTTTAGACAGTGACAGTACTTGTTTACTTATATAACTACTGTATTAAGTAAGATGTTAGACTGTGACAGTACTTGTTTCGTTGTTTAACTACTGTATTAAGTAAGATGTTAGACAGTGACAGTTCTTGTTTAGTTGTTTAACTTCTGTATTAAGTAAGATGTTAGACAGTGACAGTACTTGTTTAGTTATTTAACTATTGTATTAAGTAAGTTGCTAGAAGGAGACTATTATTGTTATTTTACAGAGAAGAGTACTGTTCTTGTTATTCTACAGATAAATGCACTGTTCTTGTTATTCTACAGATAAATGTACTGTTCTTGTTATTGCACTGAGTATGGAACTGTTTTTGTTATTGCACAGATAAGAGTACTGTTCTTGTTGTTTTACAGTGAATTACGCTGTTCCAGTTATTGTACAGAGACGAGTACTGTTTTAGTTATTGTACAGATTAAAGTATTGTTGTTATTGTAGAGAGAAGAGTACTGTTCATGTTATTGTACTCAGAAGGGTATTTTTCTAGTTATCGTACAGATAAGAGTTTTGTTCTTGTTATTCTACAAAGAATGATACTGTTCATGTTATTGTAGAGAAAAGAGTACTGTTCTTGTTATTGTACAGAAAATTGTAATGTTGTTACTGTACAGAAAAGGATACTGTTGTTATCGCACAGAGAAGAGTATTGTTGTTATTGTAGAGAGATGGTTACTGTTGTTATAGTACAGAAAAATATACTGTTCTTCTTGTTGTACAGATAGGAGTACGATTGTTATTGTACAGTGAAGGGTACTGTTCTAGTTATTGTATAGAGCAGGGTACTGTTCCTGTTATTTTATAAAAAAGGGTACTGATGTTATTGTACAGAGAAAGATACTGTTTTTATTGCATAGAGAAGAGTACTGTTCTTGTTATTGTACAGAAAAGGGTACTTTTTGTTATTGTACAAAGAAGGATATTGTTCTTGTTATATCACAGAGAAGAGTACTGTTCTTGTTATTGTAGAGAGAAGGGTACTGTTATGGTTATTATAGAGAGAATAGTACTGTTCTAGTTATTGTACAGATAAGAGTATTGTTATTGTTACTGTGGAGAGAAGGTACTTTTCTTGTTATTGTACAGATAAGAGTTTTATTTTTGTTATTATACAGAGAAGAATACTGTTCTTGTGATTGCACAAAGAAGAATAGTGTTGTTAATTTGGATAGAGGGGTGCTGTTCTTGTTGTTATAGAGAATGACACTGTTTTTATTAATGCACAGTGAAGGGTATTGTTTTAGTTATTGTAGAGAGAAGGATACTGTTCTTGTTATTGCACTGAGAAGAATACTGTTCTTGTTATTGTAGAGAAAAGGACACTGTTCTTGTTATCGCACTGAGAAGAATACTGTTGTTGTTATTGTAGAGAAAAGGATACTGTTCTTGTTGTTATACAGAGAATAGCACTGTTGTTATTGTAGACAGAAGGGTACTGTTCCTGTTGTACTTCAGATAAATGTACTGTTCTTGTTGTACTGAGAATGGTACTATTCTTATTGTACAGATAAGAGTACTGTTGTTATTGTACTGTGAAAGATACTGTTCTAGTTATTGTACAGAAAAGGGTACTGCTTTTGTTATTGTACAGAGAAAAATGCTGTTGTTGTTATTCTACAGTTAAGGGTACTGTTTTAGTTATTATACAGAAATGGGTACTGTTATTTTTATTGCACAGAGGAGGATACTGTTCTTGTTATATCACAGATAAGAGTACTGTTCTTGTTATTGTAGAGATAAGGATACTGTTCTTGTTGTGAAAGAGAATGGCACTGTTCTTGTTAATGTACAGTGAAGGGTACTGTTTTAGTTATTATACAGAAATGGGTACTGTTATTTTTATTGCACAGAGAAGGATACTGTTCTTGTTATTGTAGAGATAAGGAAACTGTTCTTGTTGTGAAAGAGAATGGCACTGTTCTTGTTAATGTACAGTGAAGGGTAGTGTTTTAGTTATTATACAAAAAGAGTACTGTTTTTGTTACAGTACAGAAAAGGGTACTTTTTTGTTATTGTACAAAGAAAAGTATTGTTTTAGTTACTGTACAGAAAGGGTACTGTTCCTATTATTGTACAGAGAAGGATACTGTTCTTTTTATATCACAGATAAGAGTACTGTCTTGTTATTGTAGAGAGAAGGATACTGTTGTTATTATAGAAAGAATGGTTCTGTTATAACTACTGTACAGAGAAGAGTACTGTTCTGGTTATTGTAGAGATAACAGTATTGTTTTTGTTATTATACAGATAAGAGTACTATTGTTATAGTAGAAAGAAGGGTACTGTTTTTGTTATTGTACAGAGAAGAATACTGTTCTTGTTACTGTAGAGAGAAGGGTACTGTTATTGTTATTGTACAGTGAAGGGTACCATTCTCGTTATTGAACAGTGAATGGTACTGATATAGTTATTGCACAGAGAAGAGTACTGTTTTAGTTATTGTAAAGATAAGAGTACTCTTCTTGTTATTGAACAGAGTATTGTTCTTGTTATTATAGAGAGAATGCCTCTGTTCTTGTTATTGTACAGAGAAGGGTACTGTTTATATTAATGTAGAGAGAAGTTTATTGTTTTTATTATTGCAGAGAGAAGGGTACTGTCCTTGTTATTGCAGAGAGTAGAGTACTGTTCTTGTTACTGTACAGAGAAAGATACTGTTGTTGTTATTGTAGAAAACAGGATACTGTTTTTGTTGTAAAAGAGAGAATAGCACTGTTGTTATTGTAGACAGAAGGGTACTGTTCCTGTTATACTTCAGATAAATGTACTGTTCATGTTGTTTACAGTGAATTGGACTGTTCCAGTTGTTGTACAGAGATGAGTACTGTTTTAGTTATTGTACATATAAGAGTATTGTTGTTATTGTAGAAAGAAGAGTGCTGTTCATGTTATCAAATTGAGAAGGGTATTGTTCTAGTTATTGTACAGATGAGTTTTGTTCTTGTTATTCTACAGAGGATGATACTGTTTATGTTATTGTAGAGAAAAGAGTACTGTTCTTGTTATTGTACAAAAAAGTGTAATGTTGTTATTGTACAGAAAAGGATACTGTTCTTGTTATTGTACAGAGAAGAGTACTGTTGTTATTGTAGAGACTAGGATGCTCTTATTATTATTATAGAGAGAATAGTACTGTTTTATTTCTTGTGGGGATGGTTACTGTTGTTATAGTTCAGAGAAATCTACTGTTCTTGCTATTGTACAGATAAGATTACTGTTATTATTGCACAGAGAAGAGTACTGTTCTTCTTACTGTAGAGAGAAGGGTACTGTTTTAGTTATTGTACAGATAAGAGAACTGTTCTTGTTATTGTACAGAAAAGGGTACTTTTTTGTTCTTGTGCAGAGAAGAATACTGTTCTTTTTACAGTATAGACAAATGTACTCCTGTATTGTACAGAGAATGGTACTATTCTTGTTGTATAGAAAAAAGCACTGTTGTTATTCTACGGTTAAAAGTACTGTTTTAGTTATTGTTCAGAAACGGGTACTGTTATTTTTACTGTACAGAGAAGGATACTGTTGTTATTGTAGTGAGAAAGATGCTCTTCTTGTTATTATTGAGAGAAGAGTACTGTTGTTATTGTAGAGAGAATGGTACTGTTCTTATTATTGCACAGATAAGAGTTCTTTTCTTATTATTGTACAGATAAGTATACTCTTGTTATTGTAGAGAGATGGGTGCTGTTCTTGTTGTTGTAGAGATAAGAGTACTTGTTATTTTACAGATAATTGTTCTGTTCTTGTTGTTGTAGAGAATAGAGTACTCTTCTTGTAATTGTAAAGAGTATTGTACAGAGAAGAGTACTGCTTTTTTATTGTACTGAGAAGGGTACTGTTTTAGTTATTGTACCAAGAAGGATACTGTTCTAGTTACTGTACAGGTAATAGTACTGTTCTTGTTATTGTAAAGAGAAGGGTACTGTTGTTGTTATTGTAGAGAGAAGAGTGCTGTTGATATTATTGTATGGAGAAAGATACTGTTATTGTATGAAGGAGGTGTAATTTTTTTATACCCTGATAGATTGTCATATTCGATATTTTATGTTGTTGGTTACATAATATTTGAAATTGATGTACTCTATTAATTAATATATTCATTAATGTATCAGCCTTGAGAAATGTCATGTAATTAAAACTAGTATTTGATTTATTGCTGTTTTGAAGTGTCCAAGAAATGGAACTGTTAAGATTATCGTTTTTCTTCATTATGTTTTTGGAAAAATTGGTTTTATTCAAAATATTTTCTATATGTGAGTTTTACTAAGAAGTCCTTACCCTGTTATATTAGCATACTTACACACAAGACAAAAAATTGTTAAATTTATTATATGTTGCATTTTCAGTGTTTGAAACTGAAAACTTATTTTGCAAGCTAGTAGAATTACAGTAAGCATGGTCTTTTGTTTGGTATATGTAATGTGTTTGAATTAATATTGTTGTTGAAATATTTTTTTTGTAGAGCTCTCAACCTGCTGAAGCATCCACTTATTTGTCAGAGTAATTCACAGCTAAAGGAACAGCTTAAACAACATTTCATGTTTTCTGTACAGTTCTTGATAAGGGAGGTAAGCAGGAATTTTTGCCCATGTAAACAAACAGTTAAACAACATTAATAGGAATTAATAGGAATTTTTGCTCATATGAAAACAATGAAACATTATTTGTGTTTTCTGTTCAGTTGTTTTTTAGGGAAGTTAACAGAAATATCATCAAATATAGAAAAACAACTGAACAACAATTCTCTGTTTTTTTAATAGTTTTAGCTACAGGGTAAATAGTGTTATTAACATCATTTATTTCAGTATTATTTGTATTAATTAAATCATCTATCAGATGTATATCTGTAAGTTAAAGAAAAATATAAGGATTTATGTAGTTTTCAATAAACCTGTTCTTATAATTGTAAAAATAAAGGACAACGTTTATATGTAGTTTTAATAATGAGAATTATTCCTAATTCCTAATATTGAGACCACCAACACAAATTTTAGAAATGTCGGATTCATCTTCAGCTAAGTGTTTTTATTGTTAAAACAGGATAGTTGTCCTTAAGAATGGGCTGTGAAAACAGTAAATTTAATTTAGTTTAATAGAATGTTTGATAATAAATTATGGGAAAAAATGTGATTTTAAGATTTTTTAAAAATGTATTAGTTAATATTTTTAGTTTCATTTAGAGGATGAAGTGGCAAGATGGACCAACAGCTAGGTTTTGACATCCTGAAACATTATCTTATATGTTTGTTGTCCAGGTTTTCTCAAAACATACTGGTAAATAGTATTCAGCACAAGAGCCATATTATTCAATTAAATTTAATTTTTCAAAACAACATCAGAGTTAATAAGACCTTGTTGTCTAGTCTTGTGATATCAACTGTTCACAATGAAGAATAATGCTTTAGTTTCAAAAGTAAAAACTGAAGGAAAAATATTATTTAATATCACAGCTTTCCCATAATGATCAGATATCACCCTTCAAGTGCCCCTCACATTTTATACCCTTAATATAGTCTATATCTATAAGTGTAAAATGCAGTAGTGATATTGGTATATAAACATGGTAATGTAGTAATATTGGTATATAAACATGTTAGTGTAGTGATATTGGTGTGTAAACATGTTAGTGTAGTAATATTGGTATATAAACATGTTAATGTAGTAATATTGGTACATAAACATGTTAGTGTAGTGATATTGGCATATAAACATGTTAGTGTAGTGATATTGGTGTATAAACGTGGTAGGGTAGTGATATTGGTATATAAGTATGGTAGTGTAATAATATTAGTACATAAACATGGTAGTGTTGTAATATTAGTATATAAACATGGTAGTGTTGTAATATTGGTATATAAACATGGTAGTGTTGTAATATTGGTATATAAACATGGTAGTGTTGTATCATTGGTCTGTAAATATCATGGTGAAGTGATAGTCGTTCTGTAGACAAGGTGATGTAATAATATTGGTCTGTAAGTATCACGGTGTAGAGATAGTTGTTCTGTAAACACAGCAGTCTAGTAATTTTAGTCTTTAAAAATTGCGGTGTAGGGATAATTGTTTTGTAAATACTGTGGTGTAGTAATATTGGTCTGTTAGTATCATAGTGTAGAGATAATTGTTCAGGTTTTTGTAACAGTAATTTTAATACAATGAGCCTAAAACATCAGTTTTCAATAATAACATGTGAGATAAACAAGTACAATGTTATCTAAGTTAATTGTTTTATAGTATTAGGAAACTTTTTAACAAGTTTAAATAGTTTGTTGTCTAGGATTAGAAAATTTTCTTTCTGGATTTATTTTATTAATTTTCACTGAGTGAAAAGTTTGTTATATTTAAAAAATTGTTACATTTAAAAGTTTGTTATATTTAAATATTTCTCATATTTAAATGTTTCTTATATTTAAAACATTTGTTATATTTAAAAAAATAGTTATATTTAAAAATTTGTAATATTTAAATGTTTGTTTAGTTTTGTTAGTTTTCCAATTAATATGAGAATAAATTGTTTTATAGAAGAAAAGAAACATTCCGTAACACTCTTCTAATTTTGTCATTTATCTGGTACCAATCTGTGTACAGTGTTGAATTTCTCACACCCAGTGTGTGTACAAATTTGTATTTATCTAGTTCCAGTCTGTGTAGAGTTTTGTACTTATGTACTTATCTGTTTACAATTCTGTATTTATCTTATCCCTATCTGTGTACAGATTTGTATTTATCTAGTTCAAATCTGTCTACAGTTTTGTATTTATCTATTTCCTATCTGTTTACAATTTTGTATTTATCTATTTCATATCTGTTTACAATTTTGTATTTATCTAATTCCTATCTGTTTACAGTTTTGTATTTATCTAGTTCCTATCTGTTTACAGTTTTGTATTTATCTAATTCCTATCTGTGTAAAGTTTAGTATTTATCTAGTTTCAGTCTGTGTAGGATTTTGTATTTATCAAGTTCATATCTGTGTTCAGTTTTGTATTTATCTAGTTCCAATCTGTTTACAGTTTTGTATTTATCTAGTTGCTTTCTGTCTACAGTTTTGCATTTCTCAAGTTTCTATCTGTGTACAGATTTGTATTTATCTTGTTCCTATCTGTGTACACTTTTGTATTTATCTAGTTCCTATCTGTGTATGGTTTTGTATTTATCTAGTTCCTTTCTGTGTGCAGTTTTGTATTTATCTAGTTCCTATCTGTCTACAGTTTAGTATTTATCTAGTTCCAATCTGTTTACAGTTTTGTATTTATCTAGTTGCTTTCTGTCTACAGTTTTGCATTTCTCAAGTTTCTATCTGTGTACAGATTTGTATTTATCTTGTTCCTATCTGTGTACACTTTTGTATTTATCTAGTTCCTATCTGTGTATGGTTTTGTATTTATCTAGTTCCTTTCTGTGTGCAGTTTTGTATTTATCTAGTTCTATCTGTCTACAGTTTAGTATTTATCTAGTTCCAATCTGTTTACAGTTTTGTATTTATCTAGTTGCTTTCTGTCTACAGTTTTGCATTTCTCAAGTTTCTATCTGTGTACAGATTTGTATTTATCTTGTTCCTATCTGTGTACACTTTTGTATTTATCTAGTTCCTATCTGTGTATGGTTTTGTATTCATCTAGTTCCTTTCTGTGTGCAGTTTTGTATTTATCTAGTTCCTATCTGTCTACAGTTTAGTATTTATCTAGTTCCTATCTGCTTAAAGTTTTGTATTTATCTCTTTCCTATCTGTGTACAGTATTGTATTTATCTTGATCCTAACTGTGTACAGTTTAGTTTTAATTTAGTTTCCATGTGTACAGTTTTGTATTGATTTAGTTCCTATCTGTGTACACATTTGTATTTATCTTGCTCGAATCTGTGTACCATTTTGTATTTCTCTAATTCCTATCTTTTTACAGTTTTGTATTTATCTAATTCCTGTCTCTTTACAGTTTTGTATTTATCTAGTTCCTATCTGTTTACAATTTATCTAGTTCCTTTCTGTGTACAGTTTTGTATTTATCTAGTTCCTATATGTGAACAGTTTTGTATTTATCAAGTTCCTATCTGTTTACAGTTTTGTATCTATCTCGTTCCTATCTGTGTACAGTTGAGCATTTATGTAGTTCTTATCTGTGTACAGTAGATATTTATCTAGTTCCTATCTGTGTACAGATTTGTATTTATCTTGCTTGAATCTGTGTACAGTTTAGTATTTATCTGGTTTATATCTGTGTACAGTTAGTATTTATCTTGCTGGAATCTGTGTACAGTTTTGTATTTATCTAATTCTTATCTTTTTACAGTTTTGTATTTATCTAGTTCTATCTGTGTACAGTTTTATATTTACCTTGTTCTATCTGTATATAGTTTTGTATTTATCTAGTTCCAATCTTTTACAGTTTTGTATTTATCTAGTTGCTTTCTGTCTACAGTTTCGCATTTCTCAAGTTTCTATCTGTGTACAGATTTGTATTTATCTTGTTCCTATCTGTGTACACTTTTGTATTTATCTAGTTCCAGTCTGTGCAGAGTTTTGTATTTATCTAGTTCCTATCTGTCTGCAGTTTTGTATTTATCTAGTTTCTTTCTGTGTACAGTTTTGTATTTATCTACTTTCTGTTTTCAGTTTTGTATTTATCTAGTTCCTATCTGTTTACAATTTGTATTTATCTAGGTTTGATCTGTGTATAGTTTTTTATTTATCTAGTTTCTATCTGTCTACAGTTTTGTATTTATCTTGTTCCTAACTGTCTACAGTTTTTTATCTTGTTGCGATCTGTTTACAGTTTTGTATTTATCTTGTTCTATCTGTTTACAGTTTTGTATTTATCTAGGTTGTTCTGTGTATAGTTTTGTATTTATATATTTCTTATCTGTGTACAGTTTTGTATTTATCTTGTTCTATCTGTTTACAGTTTTGTATTTATATAGGTTGTTCTGTGTATAGTTTTGTATTTATATATTTCTTATCTGTGTACAGTTTTGTATTTATCTTGTTCTATCTGTTTACAGTTTTGTATTTATATAGGTTGTTCTGTGTATAGTTTTGTATTTATATATTTCTTATCTGTGTACAGTTTTGTATTTATGTAGTTCTAGTCTGTGTACACTTTGGTTTAAAATTGTAGCATGCTTTTAGTAGCAAGTACTGAACCCTGAATTCATATGATTTAGTGCCTGCTGGATTCTAAAGGTGTACCTCAGGGTTTAGCAAGACTAGCAATTCATCTACATTACAAGGAACCTGGGAATTTTTTGTTTGTGTATTTTCTGAAGTCAAAAGCTCTACACACACTCTGCAAGAATAGTAAGGTATGTGGACTCTATTAGAATGAGAAGAAGAGAAATATGGGTGTTGTTTGTATATGTACATGGCTACACTGAGTGATTATCTAGAGATGTATACGTGCATGACTACACTGAGAGATGAGTGTTCCTTTGTATATGTGCATGGCTACACTAAGTGATCAGTGTTGCTTTGTATATGTGCACGGCTACACTGAGTGATGAGTGTTCCTTTGTATATGTGCATGGCTACACTGAGTGATGAGTGTTGCTTTGTATATGTGCTCGGCTACACTGAGTAATGATCTAGAGATGTATATGTGCATGGCTACACTGAGTGATGAGTGTTGCTTTGTATATGTGCATGGCTACACTGAGTGATGATCTAGAGATGTTTATGTGTGGCTACATTGAGTGGTGAGTGTTGCTTTGTATATGTGCATGGCTACACTGAGTGATTACCTAGAGATGTATATGTATATGTCTGAATATTAAACAGACTCATAACATGTCTCCTTCCATGTTTCTTAAATTTTCTACCCTTGTCAGTTGCTGTTTATTTTATATCATTGATATATATATATATATACATACACACACACGAATATAAAGGAAAACATCACTAAATAAAAACTAAGTAGATTTAGCTACTGAATTTAAAAAAAACTGGTGATAATCAAGATGGTGATGAGAATGGATATATCAGCTAATGATCACATACCAGACGATGCTATCGTGATGAGAATGGATATATCAGGTAATGATCACGTACCAGACGATGCTATCATGATGAGAATGGATATATCAGCTAATGATCACATACCAGATGATGCTATCATGATGAGAATGGATATATCAGCTAATGATCACATACTAGACAATGCTGTCATGATGAGAACGGTTATATCAGCTAATGAACACATAGCAGACGATGCTATCATGATGAGAACGGATACATCAGCTAATGATCACATTCCAGACAATGCTATCATGATGAGAATGGATATATCAGCTAATGATCACATAGCAGACGATGCTATCATGATGAGAATGGATATATCAGCTAATGATCACATACCAGATGATGCTATCATGATAAGAATGGATTTATCAGCTAATGATCACACACCAGACAATGCTATCATGATGAGAAAG
The DNA here is from genome assembly GCF_004210375.1 of Tachypleus tridentatus. Classification (NCBI taxonomy): domain Eukaryota; kingdom Metazoa; phylum Arthropoda; class Merostomata; order Xiphosura; family Limulidae; genus Tachypleus; species Tachypleus tridentatus. Next base: position 6,895,287 of record NC_134829.1, on the reverse strand, counting down.
GATTTATCAGCTAATGATCACATACCAGACGATGCTATCATGATGAGAATGGTTATATCAGCTAATAATCTCATACCAGACGATGCTATCATGATGAGAATGGATATATCAGCTAATGATCACATACCAGACGATGTTCTCATGATGAGAATGGATTTATCAGCTAATGATCACATACCAGACGATGCTATCATGATGAGAATGGATTTATCAGCTAATGATCACATACCAGATGATGCTATCATGATGACAATGGATTTATCAGCTAATGATCACATACCAGACAATGCTATCATGATAAGAATGAATACATCAGCTAATGATCACATAGCAGACGATGCTATCATGATGAGAACGATTATATCAGCTAATGAACACATAGCAGACGATGCTATCATGATGAGAATGGATACATCAGCTAATGATCACATACCAGACAATGCTATCATGATGAGAATGGATATATCAGCTAATGATCACATACCAGATGATGCTATCATGATAAGAATGGATATATCAGCTAATGATCACATACCAGACGATGCTATCATGATGAGAATGGATTTATCAGCTAATGATCACATACCAGATGATGCTGTCATGATGAGAACGGTTATATCAGCTAATGAACACATAGCAGACGATGCTATCATGATGAGAATGGATACATCAGCTAATGATCACATTCCAGACAATGCTATCATGATGAGAATGGATATATCAGCTAATGATCACATACCAGATGATGCTATCATGATGAGAATGGATTTATCAGCTAATGATCACATACCAGACGATGCTATCATGATGAGAATGGATATATCAGCTAATGATCACATACCAGATGATGCTATCATGATGAGAATGGATTTATCAGCTAATGATCACATACCAGACGATGCTATCATGATGAGAATGGTTATATCAGCTAATGATCACATACCAGACGATGCTATCATGAGGAGAATGGATACATCAGTTGATCAGCTAATGATCAAGTACCAGACAATGCTATCATGACTTTAAAATCCTTACATTATTTACTTCCCCATTCTGTCTATCAAAAGCCTGGGGTCTGAATAGAATCTCATGTTTCATTATTATATTTTACATATCTCATACAGCTCTGTTTCGATGTTTTCAAAGTTATCTTTTCAAGTCATGGATCCCTGTCATTCTAGAGATATATATACTTTCACTCTTTACTGGATGTTATCAGGAAGTGACTCAACTGGCTTGTTTGTTCCATTATGGTAGACAATAGGTGAAAAGTATGTAACATGACTGGCAATCAGTCTCTGCTGGATAAGATCCTGCAGGTGAAAAGTACATCATGTGACTACCAATCAGAATCTCCTGCATAAGATCCTGTAGATAAGAATTACATTGCGTGATTACCAATCAGTTTCTTCTGGATAAGATCCTGTAGGTAAGAATTGCATTACGTGACTACCAATCAGTGTCTGGATAAGATCCTGTAGATAAGAATTACATTGCGTGACTACCAATCAGTTTCTTCTGGATAAGATCCTGTAGGTAAGAATTACATTACGTGACTACCAATCAGTGTCTCCTGGATAAGATCCTGTAGGTAAGAATTACATTACGTGACTACCAATCAGTGTCTCCTGGATAAGATCCTGTAGGTAAGAATTACATTACGTGACTACCAATCAGTGTCTCCTGGATAAGATCCTGTAGGTAAGAATTACATTACGTGACTACCAATCAGTGTCTCCTGGATAAGATCCTGTAGGTAAGAATTACATTACGTGACTACCAATCAGTGTCTCCTGGATAAGATCCTGTAGGTAAGAATTACATTACGTGACTACCAATCAGTGTCTCCTGGATAAGATCCTGTAGGTAAGAATTACATTACGTGACTACCAATCAGTAAGAATCCTGGATAAGATCCTGTAGGTAAGAATTACATTACGTGACTACCAATCAGTGTCTCCTGGATAAGATCCTGTAGGTAAGAATTACATTACGTGACTACCAATCAGTGTCTCCTGGATAAGATCCTGTAGGTAAGAATTACATTACGTGACTACCAATCAGTGTCTCCTGGATAAGATCCTGTAGGTAAGAATTACATTACGTGACTACCAATCAGTGTCTCCTGGATAAGATCCTGTAGGTAAGAATTACATTACGTGACTACCAATCAGTGTCTCCTGGATAAGATCCTGTAGGTAAGAATTACATTACGTGACTACCAATCAGTGTCTCCTGGATAAGATCCTGTAGGTAAGAATTACATTACGTGACTACCAATCAGTGTCTCCTGGATAAGATCCTGTAGGTAAGAATTACATTACGTGACTACCAATCAGTGTCTCCTGGATAAGATCCTGTAGGTAAGAATTACATTACGTGACTACCAATCAGTGTCTCCTGGATAAGATCCTGTAGGTAAGAATTACATTACGTGACTACCAATCAGTGTCTCCTGGATAAGATCCTGTAGGTAAGAATTACATTACGTGACTACCAATCAGTGTCTCCTGGATAAGATCCTGTAGGTAAGAATTACATTACGTGACTACCAATCAGTGTCTCCTGGATAAGATCCTGTAGGTAAGAATTACATTACGTGACTACCAATCATTGTCTCCTGGATAAGATCCTGTAGGTAAGAATTACATTACGTGACTACCAATCAGTGTCTCCTGGATAAGATCCTGTAGGTAAGAATTACATTCTGTGACTACCAATCAGTGACTCCTGGATAAGATCCTGTAGGTAAGAATTACATTACGTGACTACCAATCAGTGTCTCCTGGATAAGATCCTGTAGGTAAGAATTACATTACGTGACTACCAATCATTGTCTCCTGGATAAGATCCTGTAGGTAAGAATTACATTACGTGACTACCAATTAGTGTCTCCTGGATAAGATCCTGTAGGTAAGAATTACATTCCGAGACTACCAATCATTGTCTCCTGGATAAGATCCTGTAGGTAAGAATTACATTACGAGACTACCAATCAGTGTCTCCTGGATAAGATCCTGTTACACTGATTATAAGTTCTTGATCCATACTCTGTTATGCTGATTATAAGTTCTTCACCCACTGATCCACACTTTTGTTTCATTGATTATTTGTTCTTGACCAATTGATCCATACTCTGTTACACTGATAATTTGTTTTTGATCCACTGACTCATACTCTGTTACAATGATTATTTGTTCTTTATCCAATGATCCATACTTTTTTACATGGATTATATGTCCTTGATCCAATGATCCATACTGTTACACTGATTTTAAGTTTTTGGTCCATTGATTTATACTCTGTTATACTGATTATTTCTTCTCGACCAATTGATCCATACTATTGTTTCATTAATTATTTGTTCTTGACCAATTGATCCATTCTCTTGTTACATTGATTATTTGTTTCTGATTCACTGATTGATACTCTGTTACACTAGTTATTTGTTTCTCATCCACTGATCCATACTCTGTTACACTAGTTATTTGTTCTCGATCCACTGATCCATACTCTGTTACACTGATTATAAGTTCTTAATCCACTGATCCATACTCTGTTACACTGATTATAAGTTCTTAATCCACTGATCCATACTCTGTGACACTGATTATTTGTTCTTGATCTACTGATCCATGTACTGTTACATTGATTATTTGTTTTTGATCCACTAATCCATACTTTGCTGCACTGATTATTTCTTCTCGACCAATTGATCCATACTCTTGTTTCATTAATTATTTGTTCTTGACTAACTGATCCATATTCTTGTTTCATTGATTATTTGTTCTTGATCCACTGATTCAAACTTTGTTACACTGATTATTTGTTTTTGATCAACTGATCCATACTCTGTTACACTGAATATAAGTTCTTAATCCACTGATCCATACTCTATTACACTGATTATTTGTTCTTGAACAACTAATCCATACTCTTGTTTCATTAATTATTTGTTCTCGACCAATTGATCCATTCTCTTGTTTCATTGATTATTTGTTCTTGACCAATTGATCCATACTCTTGTTACATTGATTATTTGTTGTCAACCAACTGATTTATATTCTTGTTTCATTGATTATTTGTTCTTGACCAATTGATCCATATTCTTATTACATTGATTATTTGTTCTTGACCAATTAATCCATACTCTTATTACATTGATTATTTGTTCTTGACCAATTGATCCATACTCTGTTACACTGATTATTTGTTCTTGACCAATTGATCCATACTCTTCTTTCATTAATTATTTCTTCTTCACCAATTGATCCATACTCTTGTTTCATTGATTACTTATTCTTGACCAATTGATCCATACTTTGTTACATTGATTATTGTTCTTGACCAACTGATCCATACTCTGTTACATTGATTATTTGTTCTTTATCCACTGATTGATACTCTCTTACACTGTTTATTTGTTTTTGACCCAATGATCCCTACTCTGTTACACTTAATATTTGTTCTTGATCCACTGATTCATACTCTGTTACACTGATTATTTGTACTTGATACATGGTACAAAGTTAATAAAGTACTTGGATGTGCAGCTTAAAAGCATATCCAACTCCTTTGTTGTTTACACTGTCTTAACTACTTATAACAGAAACAAATATGTTGTTTACACTGGTTGGTTGATTTGGTGTTTTATGACACAAAGCAGCTAAGCTATCTATGCCAAACATCTGTTAAAAAGTTAAAATTAAAGTAAATTTAATAAAATTCATAAAAGGAAATTAGAAATTAAGTTTAAACAAAGATTAAAAAACACATAAATAGCATAAAACCAATGCTTACATCTAGTCTATAATGTTAAGAGAAAAACTACAGTAATACTAGTTGTAAAGTGCTTTCTGAGGTATAACTGTAATTATAATAACTTGCCAGGAAGACTAACAGGTAAGTAAAATAACCACCATCAGTCACCTGAAGTTGGTCTTTCCAGTTCTGGTTTCAAATTTTTTAATGTTATGGCCAGGTTCTAATTTCAAATCAAACTAGATGAACTGTGATTTTTAAAAGGGAGCCACATTAAAAAGGTGTAATGTATAAATTAAAAAACTTAAATGGCATGAAAAAGATTAATGGCCATTAAAAACTAAAAACATTACCAAGGTGGACAGTTTCACCATCACCAATAACACTGTCTAATGTTATGAACAAACCTTGGGACAGAACATGTTTAAAATGGTGTCGTCATTGAGAGTTGTAACGATGACAAGAAAGTAAAATGCAGCTTATTGTGAACTGAGTGTTACACAGATTACACACTGATGCATCAGTTCCAGATAAAAGAAAACAGTGAGTTAAAATACTGACCAATGCATAATCTAGTTAGAACAACTTCTTCTTTATGATCCTTACGGAAGCAAGACGGCCAAAATCCAATATAGGGTTTTATTTGGAAAAGCTTGTTTTCGCATTACTCATTCCAAGTCGACTGCCAGCTGGCACGGAGCCGAGTCTTGAATACAGGACCAAAGTCCATGTATGGAACAGACACAGCTGTGGTTGTGCCAGAGCAAATAGATTTAGCTGCAGTGTGGTGAGCTTATTCCCGGAAATACCAATGTGGTCCGGTATTCAGAAACACTTGATAGAAGTAGATGCTAAAGAGAAATGGGCAAGTTACTTTTAACTATCGGTGAGAACAGGGCGTGAACCAACGTGAAGCGAGTCTGGGGTCAGTAGAGAACTAAGTAATTCAGTATAAATAGTGCAGTTTGAGTACTGCTTTGCTTCAATATGATCCAGGACAAGAGATATGGCGTATAGTTCAGCAGTGAACACAGAGGCTGTAGAGGGAATTCTACAAGCTACCACCAAACCACAACAAACCATGGCAGAGCCCACAGAGTTACCTGATTTTGAACCATCTGTGTAAAAAGGAATGGAAGGATGGTTTGAAAGAAATTCAGCAAACAACAGACTGTATTTCCAACCAGGAGTGTCTCCTTTTCTCAGATGACTTAAAGATAGGTCACATTTGGGAACTGTAAGTCATGGTGAGATGGGCTGACCAGTGCATAGAGCAATGTTATCCAAAAACAGACCAAATTCATTCAACTGTGCCTGGATACAAAGTCCAAAAGGTGCAATGGCAGATCATCTATTCTGAAAAAGTATCACCCACCAAAGAAGAAAAACACAACACCATGTAGGATGGTTTGATAAGGAATGAAGTTTCAAAGCATATAGTGAAGACAGTTGCAAATGGCAAAGGTGCAAAGAAAGTTCCTGAGACTCTATGTATAAGCTCTGAACTGGGGAAGTGCAGAAAGCCACAGTGCAGAACCAAAGTCCTTGATGATGAATGGGGTCCAACATCTTTAAGGCTGAGATCCTGACAGAGCCATAGACCAGTGATCCATAGTCAAGTTTCAATCAAATAAGAGCACGATATGTTTTTAGTTTAGAACATCAATCTGCTCTCCAAGTGGTGGAAGAGAGAACACGGATGATGTTCAGTACTCTTGTACATTTGTCCCGTACCTGCTTTGTGTGTGGTATAAAGTTCAGCCTGTGGTCAAAGATAAGCCCTAAGGATTTTGTCTCAAGGACCACTGGCACTACAATTTCACCAACATAGAGTTCACAATCAAGGTGAATACCCTGCTGATGGCAAAAGTGCATGCAAACTGTTTTAGAGAGAGAGAAGTTAAAGCCATTTGCTGTGGTTCCCTTCAGTAAACGATTGAGAGCAGTCTGTAGCTGCCACTCAATATACCTCTTGTTTGACGACTGACATGAGATGTGAAAGTAGTTGACATATAGCCAGTTTGCAACAGTAAGAGGGAGTTGTTCAGTGATGGCATTAATTTTATACTGAAAAGTGTGACACTCAAAACACAGTCCGGAGGTACTGCAAGTTCCTGTAGAAAAGAACAGGAAAGTGTCGGACCCACACAAACTTTGAATCTCCTCTCCATTAAAAAATTTTTAATAAACCTGGGTAAATGGCCACATTACCGATATATATGGAGGTCTCGCAAAATGCCATACCTCCATAGTATCATAAGCGTTCTCAATGTCAAAGAATATTGATACAAGATGTTGTTGTGTCTTCAGAACCCACAGAGGAGGTTGTTTGATTTGAGGAACCAAGCAAGACAAACATTAATTATCCTCCTTAAGGTCTTACAGAGACAACTCATCAAAGCAATTCGATGGTAGTTACAAGGAATCTTAGGATCCTTCTCAGACAAAGAGAAAGGTTGGACAATAGCCTGGTGCCAGGCATCAGGAAAAGCATTCTCCTGCCAGATCTGGTTAAAGATAATTAGAAGGATAGCAAGAGATATATAGTACAGCATGTCATAGCGTAGATCATCAGGTCCAACCAATGTACTGCCAGACCGATGAAGGGCCAGTTTGAGTTCCACTAGTGTAAAGGGATGATCAGCTTGAAAGGAAAGAGGTGATCCCTTTGCTCGAGTCTTGATGGATGTGAAGGTAAAGGAAGAAGCAGAAGTACATGATATCCATCAAAAGCTTTCACCTATTGTATCAGTAATGCTCTGGGTATCAGCTACTTCTTCTCCATCAGAGACCAAGTTCAAAAGAGGGACAAAATTATATTCACGGATCTTTCAAATCTTATCTCATATGACTTTGGAACTGGTGGAAGAAGATATGCTGGGTGTGAACTTAATCCTAGATTTCTTCTGGCTTTGACGTCTTGCCCACAGAGCATTTGTGTGAGCCTGCTGGAAGCGATGCAGTTGAAGAATTTTGGATATCTATGGAAAGTATTCCAGGCCCGTTTTTGAGACTTCTGTGCCATGTGGCAGGCAGGATTCCACTACGGATGAGGATATCATGGAAAACGTGTCAAGGTTTTAGGAATACATTGAGCAGATTCTTGTATTATAAAGTCAGTTATTGCTGCCACACAGTCATCTATTAATGGCTTACAGACAATGGCAGGATCATGTTCTGCAAGAGCAGTGAAAAAGGGCCAGTTTGCTTGATCCATCTTCCACCGGTGCATGTGGGTTGGGTGGTATCGACCATGGCCAGTATCTATCAAAATTATATGAAAATGCTCACTCTCACTGCCTCGTGGGTTATTGTCAACTCTCCATGAAAAATGGGAAAATAATGAAGGGGAGCAAAGTGAGAGATCAATAGCAGTAAAGGACTTTGTATATATATATATACAAATATATATATATACAAAGGTAATAAACCTAAAATAATTTACCTTATGAATAGTTTAGTACTAGATATTTAATTGATAAACAATTTCTTGTGGTCGATGTAATAAGAAGTAATAGTTGTTAAGTCACAGTAAAGGGATATATATTATTAAATTCTAACTCATGTTATCAATTGTACACAAACATATTGCTCATGACCGTCCTCGAGTGTCCCAGCAGTAAGTCTTAAGGCTAAAATAACCAAAAGAAAAAAAATGGGTTCCGATACCCTTAACGAACACAGCACAGTGTGTTCAAGGTGCATGAAAATAAGTAGAAGAACTAGTATTGAAAAGAGAGGTTGTGATCAGAGAGCATATGCTCTACAGATTGACCCCTCCTTCCAATATCAGCACTTCCCCAGAGGGGATGATGTCCATTAAAGTCCCACAGGAATAAAAAGGGAGACGGCAACTGTTCAATGAGAGGATCAAGGTCTGATTGATCGTAGGTGTCTCCAAGTGACAGGTAGAGAGAACAAACAGTGATGGTATAACCCAAAAAACACGGTCAGCTATAGCTTCCAAAGGTGTATCGAGTGGCAAAGACAGGGTGGGCACATACTGATCAACCAACAGTACCACCCCTCCATCACAGAGCCTGCCAGTTCTGTACAAAGAAAACTGATGAAAGATGACTGTTGGCAGGTTTCAGAAATGTTTCATGTAAGGAAAGACAAACAGGATGGTAGGAAGCAATCAGTGTTTTGATGCCATCCAGATTAGAATGTAAACCTCAGCAGTTCCACTGTATCAAGGCAGACATTTTTATGTGTAGGCAAATTGGGCAGAGAGTCCTTCTGTTTATGACCACATCTTTTTTTCTTTACTGTCTTTATTCAAGGGAGGTGTGTTGCCCTCCATGTATCTTGCCCTGGGTCAATTGGGCAGGTCTTTGCTGTGGGATGAGGATTTCAGCAACTGGGGACGTGAATGAATGATCGTTTCACATCTTGGGGTTTAGAGAAGAAGATGTACTCAAGGAAATGCCCATACCTGGAATCAAAGGAAGTGGATCTTGGAGCTTGCTGGAATGTATGTTAGGGGCAGAGATGGGTGTTGACGTTGATTCATCAACTTTGTTAACCATGAGGGTCAAAACACTTTTTAGCTGGTTTGAGAAAGATTCATTTGGAAGCACAGAGAGATCTGTCTGCATTCCCTCTGTAGTAGTGGAATGAAGTGCAGCAGCGTACATCTGAGATGAAGTGGTGGACAGAAAATTATGAGCCTCACCTCTTTCTCTTCCACAGTTCAGGGCAAGAAGAAAAGTAGGATGGATGAGAGCTGTTGCAATTGATGCAATGAGGGTCATTTTTACACTTACAGACATTGTGGTCCTTGCTACTGTAACGAGCATACATCAAGGAACCAAGACATGATGACTTTGAGTGACTGAATCACTGATACCGGAAACATTGGAGAGGTTTTGGAATGTATGGCCGTTCCCTGCAATTAAGATAACCTGCTCTGATGGTGGTGGTGGCAGGTGGACGTGGTGATGTGAATGTCAGAATGAAGATGTTGGCAGCATTGCAATTCTACCTTTGTGAGTGGATATATACCTCACTGTAGAAACTCCTACAGTGGAGAAACCAGTGAGAATCTCTGTTCTTCAAATCCCTCTCAACAATAACTCCTTGTGATGAATTCAAAGTAGCATGAGGTGTAACCTCAATAGGTGTATTCCTAATTGCCTTTGAATGCAAGAGGAATTCACTGTATTGAGATGTGGATGTTTCCACCAATATGTCACCAAATCGAAGTTTCTATACTGACTTTGGATAGTCAGCAAGTTCCTCTGGTCCCTTATGAATAAAAAAGGGAGACATTTGCCCTAAAGGTTTGTCTGAAAGTGAATGCAAAATAAGAAATGAGGTACAACAGGTGGTACAGATGGTGAGGATTACTGCTCAGAATCTTAAAGATGTGGTCATTTACCTATAGACTGTTTTTTCACTATTTTATTAAGATTTTTAATTGGAGTATCCATAACAAAGAAGGAGAAATTTCAGTGCCCACTGGCCCTACCATGGAGCCCTATGAGAGGACGCACAACAATGTCAAACAAGGACCCTACAGCAACGCTAGAGTTTTGTGAGCACTATACCCAAACACGAGCATCAGATACAATGCCCACAATACCTGCTGAGAACATCAAACATTGGTACTTTGTTGACTCTGGCCCAAGTGGGGCCACCCCAAGGCAGTTCCTCTACAGGAACTGAAGGCAAAAGTTGTGTGTTAGGGTTGGACCCCTCAAACAGCAGGATCCTCTTCTCCACTTCACAGGCTGCCACACATGACAGACATGTGGGTGGATGTACAGAATTCCACACCAAGGGGTGTTTACATTGTTTTAACTACTTATCACAGAAAGAAATATGTTGTCTGCACAGTTTTAATTACTTGCAACACAAAGAAATATGTTGTTTACACTGTTTTAACTGTTTGTAACAGAAACAAATATGTTATCTACACTTTTAATGACTTATAGCAGAAACAAATATGTTGTCTACACTGTTTTAACTAATGGTAACAGAAATAAATGTTGTTTACACTGTTTGAACAATTGTAACAGAAACATGGTTTTTTCACTGTTTTAACTACTTGTATCAGAAAGAAATGTTGTTTACACTGTTTTAACTACTTGTAACAGAAACAAATGTTCTTTTTACTGTTTTAACTACTTGCAACAGAAACAAATGTTCTTTACATTGTTTTAACTACTTATAACAGAAACATGTATGTTGTTTATACTGTTTTAACTACTTGTAAGAGAAACATGTGTTGTCTACACTGTTTTTACTACTACTAAGAGAAACAAATATGTTGTTTACACTGTTTTAAATGTTCTAACAGAAACGAATATGTTGTTTACACTGTTTTAACTACTTGTAAGAAAAACAAATGTTGTTTAAACTGGTTTAACTACTTTTAAGAGAAACAAATATGTTGTTTACACTGTTTTAACTACTTGTAACAAAAGCAAATGTTATTTAAACTGTTTTAACTATTTATAACAAAACAATTTTTTTAAACTGTTTTAATTCCTTGTAACAAAACAAATGTTTAAACTGTTTTAACTAGTTGTAACGGAAACAAATTATGTTGTTTACACAGTTTGTAACAGAAACAAATATGTTCTTTACACTGTTTTAACCACTTATGACAGAAACAAACGTTTAAACTGCTTGTAATCAGAAACAAATGTTCTTTACACTATTTTAACTGCTTGTAACAGAAACAATGTTGTTTACACTGTTTTAACTACTTGTAACAGAAACAAATATCTTTACTCTTTTAACAATTTATAAGAGAAACAAATATGTAGTTTACTGTTTTAACTACTTGTAACAGAAACAAATGATGTTTACACTGTTTTAACTACTTTTAACAGAAACAAATGTTGTTTACACTGTTTTAACTACTTGTAATGGAAAGAGAGTATGCTGTTTACAGTGTTTTGACTTCTTGTCACAAAAACAAATAACTTGTTTACACTGTTTTAACTACTTGTAACAGAAACAAATGGTGTTTACACTGTTTTAACTACTTGTATCAGAAACAAACATGATGTTTTCAGTGTTTTAACTACTTATAACAAACAAATATATTGTGTACACTGTTTTAACTACTTATAACAGAGACATGTTTCTACAGTGTTTTAACTATTTGTAACAGAATCAAATGTTGTTTACACTGTTTTATCTGCTTATAAGAGAAAGAAATATGTTGCCTACACTGTTTTAACTACGTTTAGCAGAAACAAATATGTTTGTACTTTTAAGTACTTGCAAAAGAAACAAATGTTTTTTTACACTTTTAACTACTTGTAACAAAAAGAAATGTTTACACGGTTTAAATGCTTGTAACAGAAACAAATATGTTGTTTACAATGTTTTAACTACTTATAACAGAAACAAATATGTTGTCTGCACTGTTTTAACTACTTGTAACAGAAACAAATGTTGTCTACACTGTTTAAACTACTTGTAACTGAGACAAATGTTGTTTGCACTGTTTTAACTACTTATAACAGAAACAAATATGTTGTTTACACTGGTTTAGCTACTTGTAACAGAAACAAATATGTTGTTTACACTGTTTTAACTACTTATAAAAGAAACATGTATACTATGAAAAAAGAGAGAAAGTAGGACAGGAAGTGTTAAATCGTGTGGTAAAACGTGTTGAAATATTTTAAATCGTGTGTTAAATGTATTTTTTGCATCTCACCAAACTGCTAAAATTATCTTTAATGACATTTTGTAAACTAACTGAAATGTTAACTCTCATTTCAGAAAAAATCAGGAAAGTATAGTTCAGAATGTATGAAAGAACTTGTTCTGATACTGTGTCATCTTTTTACCAATGTTCCTGTCTATCAAAACCGACTAAAGCATCTGTATACTCCAAGTTCAAAGGTTGTGCTTGATGAATTGCCAGAGCCATTCAGACAGGTATGTGGTCACATAAAATCAGCTCACTTATTAGACAGAATTAGAGAGTCCTTACACAGTTACATCTTGTTAAAGTTGAAAACATCAAACACAATAATACGAAGGAGATTGAATCCATTTAGTTTTCAATCAGTGGATAAAGTGGAAGGAGACTAGATGAAAATGATGATATCTTATATACCGTGAATTTCAATTTCAATGTTCAGATTAAAACCCATTCAGGATGGTTTTTCTTTACCAACTGCTCAGAAAACCTACACTTATTATTCACTTCTATGACAAAAATGACTCAAGTGGGGAGCAAGATAATTCATCCTGCAGGTTTTACAGTGTAAGAGGATCAGTAATGATTACATATGAGTTATGATGTTTAAAATTTAAATGGATGTTACAAGAATTATCTATACACTATTGAGTAACTGATCTTATTGAAAATACTGATTAAATGTTATTTTTTAAATAAACAAGTGGTTACTAGAAGTGAAAGAAGCAGCTTGGCTCACAAATTGTGTAAAGGGTAAAAATTTTATAAATTTAAGAAGTTTAAATTGACTGCTTTGATCTAGAAAATAATGAAAATGTTTTTTAAAATGTTAAATGAACTTAAAGATATGTTTATCTACATTAAGAATGAGTAAAACGTCAGAGGTGGAATAATGCCTTCATAATGCTCTTATTTTAGAGCTGGAATAATGCCTTCATTAAGTTCTAATTTTAGAATTGGAATAATGCCTTCATTATGATCTAATTTTACAGCTGGAATAATGCCTTCATTAAGTTCTAATTTTAGAATTGGAATAATGCCTTCATTATGCTCTAATTTTGGAGTTGGAATAATGCCTTCTTTAAGTTCTAATTTCAGAGCTGGAATAATACCTTCATTAAGGTCTAATTCTAGAGGTTGAATAATGCCTTCATTATGTTCTTATTTTAGAGCTGGAATAATACCTTAATTAAATTCTAATTTTAGACCTTGAATAATGCCTTGATTAAATTCTAATTTTAAAGTTGGAATAATGCCTTCATTATGTTCTAATTTTAGAGCTGAAATAATACCTTCATTAAGTTCTAATTTCAGAGCTGGAATAATGCCTTAATTAAGTTCTAATTTTAGAGTTGGAATAATATCTTCTTTAAGTTCTAATTTTTCTTCAACTTTTACAAATGAAGATTTAAGTAATATTACTGATACTAAACAACAGCTAGATGGAAACAAGAAGATCACATTATTTCTGATAATAACTGGTAGGTTAAAGAAATATATAAATATCTGGGCTTGGAATTACCTGTTGGCTATGGCACTTGATTAGTAATCCATGTGTCTCAAATTTCAGTCTCTTTCTTGAATGATCTTTTCTGTTCAGCCATGTAGGCCCCATAAAATGTTACAGTTGATACCAGTATTTGTCAATAAAAGAATTTACCAAGGGTGGTATTTACTAGATTTATTTACTCTAGTCTGCCTCTTCACATTTGGGATGCTGGGTACATATAACCCAGAAGTAGCTTTGCGTAAAATTCAACAATAAAGTTAACAATAACCAGGACTCATTCTTACAAATTTCTTCATTTATATCGGTGACATAGATGAAGGAATTGTCAAAACAACATTAAATGTGCAGACAATATTAAGGTTTTAGGTGTTGCTGGCTCTAAGAAGGATGCTCTTTCTTTATATTTAGATTAAATGTAACACTATATTTGTTTATATATAAAAACAGCTGGTATGGATAGAGAAAGCACTATGTAGAGGAGCGAACAACATTTCAAAATTCTTCAGTCATCATCATGTTCATAAAGAAAGGGTTACTGACCAGTAGCTGACCACATGTTTGAAGGCAGTTGTGCAATTCAGTGTAGGAATGTAGAGGGCATGCTCAGATGTTGGATTATGTTTATTAATATAGGTATAAAGGTGTTCCTTTGTATTGGTTTATTTTTGGCTTGAGTTGTTGTACTAGGAAAACTTCTTTAAATTTGCATTTGTTTATGTTTGTTTCTTTATTTAGTATTTCGGTGTTTTCTATGGTTGTGTTTGTTTGACTTGCAGTGTTAGAAAACATGTGAAGGTGACTTTTTATGTTCTTTGAATCTGGTTTCCATTTTTCTACTTGTTTCTCCAGTATAGAAGTTGTGGCAGTTACCACATTGTATTTTATAAATAATGTTGTTGTTGTGTTTGTCAGTGTAGTTTTCACACAGTATAGACCTTAGTTTTGTGCCTGGGATTTGAATATTTTTGACATTAACTGGATATTAACAAAGTCATACTTTGTTTCTAGTTTTTGCCAAATGTTGGTTATTTTTCTGCTGATGTCAGGAATATATGGTTTGCAGCAGTATATGGTTTCGTGATTTTTTAAATCATGGGGTATATTTACTTTTGTTAATTGATTTTTCTTTTTGTCTAGGTTTGTGCATATAATGTTTTCTACAATTTGTGGAGGAAACCTGTTGATGTTGATGAAGTATTGTTTTATTTTGTCTAATGCATCATTAATTTTTATCTGGTGAGCATAGTTTTATGGCTGTGTTTATTTGGTTTCTTAGTATGTTGAGTTTTTGTTTTGTTTCATGTGCTGAGTCCCAAGGAATGTAGAGTCCAGTATGGGTGACTTTTCAGTGGATTTCTGTTTAAATTGTGTATCGGTTCTTGTAATTTTGAGATTAAGAAATGATATTTGATTGCTTTCTTCCTGTTTACATGTGAAGTTAATGTTGGGATATATAGAGTTGATGTGATAGAAAAATTAAGTATGTGTTCTGTAGATGTGAATCCCGCAACCGTGTCATCTACATATCTGTACCAGTATAGTGGTTAATATAATGTTGTGTTGATTGCTTGTGTTTCAAGGTAAACTTGAACACTATTTGTTTATTGATGGTGAACTTGAACAGTGTACTTGTTTATTGAAGGTGAACTTGAACAGTGTATTTGTTTATTGAAGGTGAACTTGAACAGTGTATTTGTTTATTGAAGGTGAACTTGAACAGTGTACTTGTTTATTGAAGGTGAACTTGAACAGTGTATTTGTTTATTGAAGGTGAACTTGAACAGTGTATTTGTTTATTGAAGGTGAACTTGAACAGTGTATTTGTTTATTGAAGGTAAACTTGAACACTATTTGTTTATTGATGGTGAACTTGAACAGTGTACTTGTTTATTGAAGGTGGACTTGAACAGTGTATTTGTTTATTGAAGGTGAACTTGAACAATGTACTTGTTTATTGAAGGTGAACTTGAACAGTGTATTTGTTTATTGAAGGTAAACTTGAACACTATTTGTTTATTGATGGTGAACTTGAACAGTGTATTTGTTTACTGAAGGTGAACTTGAACAGTGTGTTTATGTTTATTGAAGGTGAACTTGAACACTATATATGTTTATTGAAGGTGAACTTGAACAGTCTTTGTTTATTGAAGGTGAACTTGAACACTATATATGTTTATTGAAAGTGAACTTGAACAGTGTTTATGTTTATTGAAGGTGAACTTGAACAGTGTTTATGTTTATTGAAGGTGAACTTGAACAGTGTTTGTTTATTGAAGGTGAACTTGAACACTATATATGTTTATTGAAGGTGAACTTGAACACTATGTATGTTTATTGAAGGTGAACTTGAACACTAAATATGTTTATTGAAAGTGAACTTGAACAGTGTTTATGTTTATTGAAAGTGAACTTGAACAGTGTTTATGTTTATTGAAGGTGAACTTGAACACTATATATGTTTATTGAAGGTGAACTTGAACACTATATATGTTTATTGAAAGTGAACTTGAACAGTGTTTATGTTTATTGAAGGTGAACTTGAACACTATATATGTTTATTGAAAGTGAACTTGAACAGTGTTTATGTTTTTTGAAGGTGAACTTGAACAGTGTTTATGTTTATTGAAAGTGAACTTGAACAGTGTTTATGTTTATTGAAGGTGAACTTGAACAGTGTGTTCATGTTTATTGAAGGTGAACTTGAACAGTGTGTTTATGTTTATTGAAGGTGAACTTGAACACTATGTATGTTTATTGAAAGTGAACTTGAACAGTGTTTATGTTTATTGAAGGTGAACTTGAACACTATATATGTTTATTGAAGGTGAACTTGAACAGTGTACATGTTTATTGAAGGTGAACTTGAACAGTGTATTTGTTTATTGAAGGTAAACTTGAACACTATATTTGTTGCTTCAACATGAACTTGAACAGTGTGTTTATGTTTATTGAAGGTGAACTTGAACAGTGTGTTTATGGTTATTGAAGGTGAACTTGAACAGTGTTTATGTTTATTGAAGGTGAACTTGAACAGTGTTTACGTTTATTGAAGGTGAACTTGAACAGTGTTTATGTAATTGTTCTGCTATTTTAATACTGATGAAACAATATAGATATAATTATTTTAAATGTTTCATGTTTATCATAATTATAATAACAGTAGAATTTCATGATTTTTCTATGAAATCAGTTAGAAATATTAAAACTTGAACACTGTATTTGTTTCTTCATTGCTATATATGTGAGTGTGTGTGTACATATATATATATATATATATATATTTTTTCTAGCTTAAAGATGAATACAACAAGCGTGTTCTAAATGTTTTTGATATGTATCTAAGAAATATTGGATCCTGCCTAACTGAAACAGAAGAAGATATAATGTTACCACTTTCACGAGTGATTTTTGATGGAGAAGAAAATATTGGAGAGGATGGTAAATTTAAAGTACTTCTATAATAACCTTCAAGAAAAGACATAATAAACTTGTCTTCAGTACATGTGTTAGGTCTACACCGGATATGTTGTAACTACTACTGAACACAGTCACCTTCGTCTAACCTTTAGAGAATTAATAAGTTTTGTTCCTTGGCTAAATACTCAGTATTTCACTTGTTAAACTAATACTCTCTTGACGTAAGTACTGATGATGCCTGTATCTTTATTGGGTAAATACACACTAACTACGAAGTGCTTTATATCCTGCACTCCAGTTATTAAACTGATATTGTTTAGATGTAAATACTGATGAGGTCTGTTTATGTATTGGGTAACTAAACACTAACTTCCAAGTGGGTTTTGTCTTACATCTCACTTGTTAAACTGATAATGTTCACATGTAAATACTGATGAGGACTGTACATGTATTTGGTAACAAGACACTTACTACCAAGTGAGTTTTGTCTTACACCTCACTTGTTAAACTGATAATATTCAGATGTAAATACTGATGAGGACTGTACATGTATTTGGTAACTAGACAATAACTACCAAGTAGGTTTTGTCTTACATCTCACTTGTTAAACTGATAATATTCAGATGTAAGTACTGATGAGGACTGTACATGTATTTGGTAAATAGACACTTACTACCAAGTGGGTTTTGTCTTACATCTCACTTGTTAAACTGATAATGCTCACATGTAAATACTGATGAGGACTGTACATGTATTGGGTAACTGGACACTTACTACCAAGTGGGTTTTGTCTTACATCTCACTTGTCAAACTGATAATGTTCACATGTAAATACTGATGAGGACTCTACATGTATTTGGTAACTTGGCACTTATTACCAAGTGGTTTATGTCTTTCACCTCAGTTTTTACACTGATACTGTTTTGATGTAACTGCAGGTGAGGCCTGTGTATGGTAGTAAGTACAGTAATGTGTTTATCATGTACCTACTGGTAGAAAGACTGGTGTACTATACATATAGCTAGGGTCTCCTCATTAAGAATTGAATTAGCCAAATATTTCAATTACTTCAAAAGGAATATCCAGTTTTTTCCTGACTTCTATGTTTAGAACTGAGTGTTGTGTTTTGTTTTTTTGTGTTTACACATTATTTATACCTATTTTAGAGTTGTTACTTTTTATTGTATGGTTGTTCTGTTACAAATATGTTTGTAATGGTCTTCTAGATACCAGCTTTTGTTGATTGTTTAAAACGTTGGAATCTACTACAAGAGGGCACATGGTGTGTTGATTTGTCCAATGTGTTAGAGTAAAGAGCCCAAAAAGATGTATTTAATTGTGTTTTTGTTGCTGTGCTATGTTAGACTTCAGAGCCTCAAGGTACATAGAGTTGTTTTTGTTCTCTTTAGGGTCATTAGTTGCTTGGTATTTGCTGAGTAACAAGTTTTTTTTTGTGTTCTGTTACAACTGACATCCTTGTATGCCCTTTGATGAAGGACAATAGAACTCTTTCTTTCCTCCTGAATATTATTTTTTATTATAATTTGTAATTATCTTAATTAAGAATTTCTGAGATTATTTTTTGGATTTACCATACCCCTAACTGTTTCTTAAGTATTACAGTTTTAGGAAACCTTTTATAAATGAATGCATTTCAAAAATAATATAAATTAGAAATAAATATTTTATGTTTTTAAACTGAACTTGAAATTGGTCTGTCTTCCATTTAATAAACAAATTTGATTGTTTTATGTAAGTTCACATAAATACAGGTATTAACTGTTTTTGAAAATTTGAAATCCTCTATTAACCAAGATTCAATATATGTATATTGTGTTACTATTTCATTCCTTTCAGATGAAACAATTGAAGGAGAGTTAGTTCGCAGTGCTTACCAGAACAAAGTTTGTTCTGCTTTTGTTGCTACATCAGGACATAATGATGAAAATCTATACGATCATGAAAACACTGTTAGTAAACTACAACAGAGGGTATGTAGTCACTTCAATAAAGTTATTTGTTCATAGCAGTTAGAATAAGTCAGCTTTGTTGTTGTTGATGTATGAGAAAACCCTGATAAAATTTTATTCTGGTTTTGTTTATACATCAGAATATCCTGATAATAGTCTGTGTGGCTTTGAAAACATTGTTAACAAGTTACAATAAAAGATAAGTACATAACTGATAAAAACTAGTTTTTAGTATTTAACAAAAACGTCTGATTTGTTGTTCTGAGGAAAATCTGTGAATGAGTTCCCATAGCTCTCCTGTAGCTTGGTACAAAATGTAAAGAAAAGAAACAAAACTGTGACTGTGTATACAAAAAATCATGTGATTTTTGGATTTCTCAAATGGTCAGTGGGTTTAGGACTTTACCTTCTTACCAGACCTAACATTTTTGCTAACTGTAAATAAATATAATCTTATTAACATTCTTTTGAAAACTGTTACATAATTTTTCATAAATAAAAATTGAAAAAAATGTTTTACACATGTAGATAACGATTTTTCTTTAACATTAAATCCAAACATGTTTACTGATGACCCGTTATTATATAAACTCTGATCATTTACTGTTGACCAACTGTTATTTTTGAATATTAGGTTAATCAGAGCAGATTGAATATTTTATAAATTACTGGTTTCTTTTATGAAAACTTTGAAATGTTCTTATGAAAGTGTTTATGTTTCAATCTTTATTTTAATTAGATACATTCAGTATACACAAACTGCTGTGTTTTATGGATTGTTTCAAAACTTGTGTTCCTAAGACCAAGCACTTCATCCAAACGTTTGTTTCTTTCATGGTACTGGTTTTCTAAAACATGTCAGTAAATATGATAGATTGTTTAGGCTGAATATTCATGATGAAATTTGGTGAACAGACAACAGCTGCTTGTTTTAGAAACACAAGTGCAGAGGATGACATTTAAAAATCTTCTGTTTCTTGAGCAGACAGTTACCATCCATTATAGTATTTTAATGGTTTCTGTCACTGGGCTACTTCATTTTTATTACAAATCATTAAAAATAATGACAAATCCATTCCAATTAATAAACCATTTATTTTTTCTGCTGTAAGGTACAATTTTTTGAGGCTTCACTTACTGATAGGTATGACCTTACAAATACTTTTTCAATAAAATTTTAAAACTAGTGATATGTGTAATTCAAACAATAACCTCAAATCAATTACAAAAGTTTCTTTTGTAATTACAACATAAATCAAATGACATGTCAGTGATCAATCACTAACATGGTAACATATTCACTGACTTAGTAACTAGTTAGTAAACTCAGTGAATTAATTAATTCAGTTTAACTCAGTTATTCTCTGGCTCATTGTCCAAATAATCCTTCACACATTCACTCTGGTGGTTCATATATTTACAAATAATCCTTCACACATTCACTCTGGTGGTTCATATATTTACAAATAATCCTTCACACATTCACTCTGGTGGTTCATATATTTACAAGTAATCCTTCACACATTCACTCTGGTGGCTCATATATTTACAAATAATCCTTCACACATTCACTCTGGTGGTTCATATATTTACAAATAATCCTTCACACATTCACTCTGGTGGTTCATATATTTATCTCTAATTTAAGACAGTAATACTTGAAACCCAAACTTCATGAAACTTCAAGACATCACAGTATATTTTATTAACAATACCATAAAAACTGGTGTTAGGCTGTATTACATATAAAGAACTGGTTTCAAGCTGTATTTTATAATAAAGAACTGATTTCAGGCTGTATTGGATATAAATAAGAACTGATATCAGGCTGTATTACAAGCTTTCTGGTTTCAAGCTGTATCACATATAAAGAACTGGATTTTAAGTGTATTACATATAAGGAACTGGTTTCAAGCTGTATTACATATACTTTTTACAACCAAATTATCTGAGATCATGTTTTTCCTGTGTCACCTAAATACAAAACTATTTTCTAATATGGTTCATTACCCTCAATCATGTGACAAGAATAGCTATTCTTATTTAGTGCTTCCATCTAGAAACAAAAGGTTTTTAACTTACTACAAGCTCTGAACTTTTCCATACCTTACAATCAAATTGTTCAACTGTGTCTCATATTTAAATCATGACGTGACAACCCTTGACCAATGGGAGTGTGGTACACACTCCTGACATAAGTGACTCCTACAATTTGATTCTACAAAACTATCACTGTTTGTTTGCAATACTCGTGTCAAGACATTTTTTGTGCTCTTCAATTAAGGTTTCTGTTCAACATAAATCAATTTTAATGTTAATTTATAAGTGTATTTGTTTTATTTTTTCCAAAAGTTTCATCAAAAAAATTTCATCAAATTTTCTGATGATTTATTTTTCCAGTTTCTCATTTTTTCATCAGACAGTTGTGTTTGATGACTTATTGTTACATGACAAATTCCAAGGTACATGTGACCACTTTGCAGGTCATATCTTATACTAACACACTCACAAAGCTACACGTAGTGTTAACTTCACCATGAACTTAATGGCTATGAGACTTACCATATTATTCAACCTGCTTCACCTAACCATGCCAAACCTTTCTGTGTCCACAAGGATTTTGATAACCTTTTTTCTTTCACCCAATTTTACTATCTATTCCTATACCTCTACTTCAAAATCAGTTAAACCTAATAACAGTTTTTTTAAGACTTGATTTCACTCATTTTGTTGTATAATTACCTGCATTATTTGTTCCTTACAGATATATACTGACAGCAAAACACTGCCAATCTTCAAAATCAGCTAAACCTAATAACAGTTTTTTAAGACTTGATTTCACTCATTTTGTTATATAATTACCTGTATTATTTGTTCCTTACAGATATATA
The DNA here is from genome assembly GCF_004210375.1 of Tachypleus tridentatus. Lineage (NCBI taxonomy): Eukaryota > Metazoa > Arthropoda > Merostomata > Xiphosura > Limulidae > Tachypleus > Tachypleus tridentatus. The sequence continues at coordinate 6,873,072 of NC_134829.1, read as the reverse complement.
CTGACAGCAAAACACTGCCAATCTTCAAAGACGATTGCATCTTAAATGCTTATGCTTCTGATTTTTTTCTTCATGGATCAAAAAAATGCATTATCAGAGAAAATGGAATAATGGAAGGAGTTGTTTGGACTTTGCTTAAAGACTTCAACCTCACTATAAAGTCCATCAGTATAGCCCTAAGTGAACTTGCAGATGATATGGTGAACGATGATGTTGTTAAAGCTTTTGCTCAGTTAGATGAAGAATATTCTGAGAAGTTTAAAAAAGAATTCCCTCAATAAATGTGGAATGAGTAACCATTTCAACGGTTGCTTAAGAATCACTGATGTGTAATAATGTGGGTCTTTAATGTTATGATTATTTTAAAAATGTATCTGATTATACTGTTGTTTATAAAACTTATGTATAATGTTAATTTTCACATTATTCTGATGTATATAGTATCTGTTGAGTAAGGTGTTACACTTACTGGTTTCTTTACCAAGATGAAGTATTCTAAGTTTTTATAATGGTGACACTTTCCTAATTGTCATCAGTCTAAAGATGTTTATTATTATTACCAGGGTGAAAGAGTTTGTGTCTAAAGTTGAAGTAGACATTGTTGTCAATTTGAAAAGGATTTATTGCTGTAGCTGAATAGGTATATTTTGAAATAATTATAAAAGGATTGAATTCACAGCCATCCTTACTTTGAGATATGTATGCAAGTTTGCACCTTAAATATGGTTTAGATTTGTTCATCTTCTAATGACAGTTCATTATTCTTGGAGAGGATGTATGTTTACTAATTCGTAGGTATTGTATATAATAGCTTGGTTAAATGGACCAAATCAGTAGAAATCACTAAAGTTAGGGCACTTCACCCATGTTACATGATTATTTTCAAATATTGTATATTTTCTAAAAAAGCTAGCAAGTGATATTTATATAACTGTAAAGTTAGATTTTCTTTTCAACATAATTTACAGAAACAAGTTAAAAGATTACGAGAATGAACCCAAACATGTTGAGTTTTTTTTTTTTTATAAGGACTTTATAGTTTCAACAAAAAATAAAATTTAAAAAAATAATAATTAACTGATATTATTATCAGCGTGAAACTGTCTGGATATACAACATCGTGAAGTTGGTAAACAGATATATTTTATACAAATGAAACTGTCAGGATATACAACATCGTGAAGTTGGTAAACAGATATATTTTATACAAATGAAACTGTCAGGATATACAACATCGTGAAGTTGGTAAACAGATATATTTTATACAAATGAAACTGTCAGGATATACAACATCGTGAAGTTGGTAAACAGATATATTTTATACAAATGAAACTGTCAGGATATACAACATTGTGAAGTTGGTAAACAGATATATTTTATACAAATGAAACTGTCAGGATATACAACATCGTGAAGTTGGTAAACAGATATATTTTATACAAATGAAACTGTCAGGATATACAACATCGTGAAGTTGGTAAACAGATATATTTTATACAAATGAAACTGTCAGGATATACAACATCGTGAAGTTGGTAAACAGATATATTTTATACAAATGAAACTGTCAGGATATACAACATCGTGAAGTTGGTAAACAGATATTTTTTATACAAATGAAACTGTCAGGATATACAACATCGTGAAGTTGGTGAACAGATATATTTTATACAAATGAAACTGTCAGGATATACAACATCGTGAAGTTGGTAAACAGATATATTTTATACAAATGAAACTGTCAGGATATACAACATCGTGAAGTTGGTAAACAGATATATTTTATACAAATGAAACTGTCGTTTATTTCTCTTTATATTTTATGGCCACATACGCAATATATATGTTAAAACACCAACAACTATTCATTAATTACTATTATTCACCACATGAAATTTTAAACACTGACCCTGTAGTAGGCCTGTTTGCAGTTATAGTTTAAATTAACACACATTTCAGTCCAACTATATTTTCAATTTCCGATCAACCCTATTCTACACGCTTCTGATTGACAGGAAGTCAAACTACTTCATTACGTAATATGACGTCAGTGCGTGACTTTTTTATTACAATTTACATCTTTTACAGAAGTAAAATTAGTTTTTAGAACAGGTACGACGTTTCGATTATAATGCATACGTTTTTACAGTGAAGAATATTGCAAATCATTATCAAAGCATATACGTTTTTACAGTAAAGAAGGTTGTAATCACTATCATAGTACATACTTTTTAAGCACAGAGTTTGTTAATAACTATCATACAACATACGTTTTTGCATAAAAAAATGTTATAATCACTATTATAGTGCATACGTTTTTACAGTAAAGACTATTGTAATCATTATCATTGTACATACGTTTTTACAGTAAAGAATGTTGCAATCATTGTCATAGTACATACGTTTTTACTCAAAAAGTTAGAATAAGTGTAAAACTTGATATAATAGAACGTGTTCAAAGTGTATGCATACACTACTGGTAGCCGAGTTCAGGGCAATGACCTTGTACGTTTTTCGCGTTCTAACTGATGGCCAGGTGGTTAGGGGCGCAATCTGACGGTGTCTTATGGTTCAAAGTGTATTTTCCTTATTACTGTATAACCTTGCAGGATTGATCCGGAGACCAAGATTACAAGTACATTAGAATACAACTTTTGTTCTTTTACTCATTATTTTAGAGATAGTTGAACAGATTGCAGTTCAAAGTAAGATAAATATTTGCCAGTTTATATGTAAATTTAGTAGACTGCTTGACTTGGATTTTGCTTTAATTTTAATAAAATAATGCAAAAAAAATTAATTAAATATATGATTGACACTACACAATCCCCACTGACATAATGGTAAGTCTGAAGGCTAGAAACTGGGTTTTGATGTATGTGGTGGGCATAGTTCATATAGCCCATTGTCTAACTTTGTATTGAATCAAACTTATATCGTAGGGATACTGTTTAAAAATCTCCAAATTCAATGGAATGTTGAAGATCATGAGTCAAAGGAAAAGATCAAATATTATCACTATATTTTCACATTTACAAAATCATGCATACGAACATAAAACTGACTAGTAACCAATGTATTTGTGGAATTTCACTTTTACTTCTTCACTAATGTGTTTCATCATCCAGTGAGGTTTACCACTGGGATAGCAGTAGGTGTGTGGATTTCCAGTGCTAAAATCTGGAGTTTCATTCCTCATGGTAGGCACAGGGAAGTGTGGCTTTTTAACAAATTATATTTGCCACTTTGCCTGCTAATACATCAAATAATATATCATATTGGTTTTCTGCAGACACACACAGACTGTTAAGTGTCTTAGGTAGGCATGTGTATTTTGGTGATGAAGTTAAGTTCAAGGTCAATTCCAGGTAAGACGAACAGTATCTGAAGTTTTGTAACTTGATACATTTCTACAGTTTACAGAGCAGAGGGTCTAAAGAAATACAACAACAAAAAATGTGGCTAGTAACAATAACTATTAGCATGTATATTATATTGTCCATTACACTGCAGAAGTTGATTTGATACAACTTTCGATATTAGTTCTTTATATATCTTTACAAAATGTACTACTTCAATGTACGTTTTATACCACAAATTGTAACTTCCAGCATAGGTAATGTTCTTAAATATGTGAATTTTCTTTTTTGTTACAATCAATTTTTTCATATAACAGAGAATGTTTGTAGCACTTGTCATTATGTTACGTGAACAAATGTCTCAAGTACAAATCTAGAGACAGTCCAAGGGGTAGTGTTTTAGTGATTAATAAACGTAAATTATAAAACCGATGTCAAAACTCCAAATATAAAAATGTCAAACCTGAAGTTAGAGCTGATTGATTTCAAACTCAAAAATTACAAAGATGTCAGTACAATTAAAAAAATCCATCCTGGGTTTGATACAAATATGGTAACTCGTTGGCAGTCTTGGTTTGATATAATACTGTTAGGATGCAGTGAAAATTTAATTACAAATAAAAACAAAGTGAGTTGTTTGATTTCTTATACTTCAACAAAACTTTAGGCTATTCCTAAAATAAAATAACAAGAGAGCCTTGTTACCCAACAAGTAAACAAATATGACCAAAGCTGTATTTCGTTTATGAATAATATTATATGTGTGAATTCTTATTACAGACATTATATGCTTACTTCACATTAAGAAGAATCATATAGTACTTTCATATTGAGTATGTTGGATGTTGTTTGTTTTAGGTGTAACCATTCTATCATATTCCTGTTGTTATGGAGTTCTCAGTAATATACTCTCTTATGATACGCTATCTGTGAATTCATAATTGTGTACAAGATTTTAGTCCTGTGAACGTTCACATTATTACTTATTAACATCAATGTTATTCATAATTTTCAATCTATGAAAGTAAACAGTGTCAGTGTATGTATGTGTTACCGTTTTTATGTGTTATTTCGCTAACAAATTCCTTCAGTATTGCCAACATATTTTTATAGCTATACATAATTAAAGATTATACATAACTCACAATTCAAGAAACTTCTGAAATTATTGAAGTAGAACTGTTCAATACTGAAGAAAGGTTTGCTTTATAAATATATTTGGTTTGTCGGATATTTCCACTCCCCAATGATTCAGCTGTACATTTGAAGGCTTACAGTACTAGAAGCTGCATTTTGACACCAGGAATGGACGTGAAACAAAAAGACCAGTGTGTAGTTTTTCGTTAACTACAATGAGACAGCCTATCTCATAGTTGTAGAATCATAAGTGCAAGTAATTTTCCAAATTGTCTTTCCTCTTTATAACACATGTAAGTCACAAATTAAATAAAATTATAGGTAATTCCATCCATTTCTAATATATAAACAATAAATAGGTATGTCATCGTACATCTCTAACGTCTTACAATATATAAACAATAAATAGGTATGTCATCGTACATCTCTAACGTCTTACAATATATAAACAATAAATAGGTATGTCATCGTACATCTCTAACGTCTTACAATATATAAACAATAAATAGGTATGTCATCGTACATCTCTAACGTCTTACAATATATAAACAATAAATAGGTATGTTATCGTACATCTCTAACGTCTTACATACAATGTATAAACAATAAATAGGTATGTTATCGTACATCTCTAACGTCTTACATACAATATATAAACAATAATAGGTATGTCATCGTACATATCTAACGTCTTACAATATATAAACAATAAATAGGTATGTTATCGTACATTTCTAACGTCTTACATACAATGTATAAACAATAAATAGGTATGTTATCGTACATCTCTAACGTCTTACATACAATGTATAAACAATAAATAGGTATGTTATCGTACATCTCTAACGTCTTACATACAATATATAAACAATAATAGGTATGTCATCGCATATCTAACGTCTTACAATATATAAACAATAAATAGGTATGTTATCGTACATTTCTAACGTCTTACATACAATGTATAAACAATAAATAGGTATGTCATTGTACATCTCTAACGTCTTATATACAATATATAAACAATAAATAGGTATCTCATCGCACATCTCTAACGTTTTACATATAAACAATAAATAGGTATGTCATCGTACATCTCTAACGTCTTACATACAATATATAAACAATAAATAGGTATGCCATCGTACATCTCGAACGTTTTACAATATATAAACAATAAATAGGTATGTCATCGCACATCTCTAACGTTTTACATATAAACAATAAATGGGTATGTCATCGTACATCTCTAACGTTTTACATACAATATATAAACAATAAAACAGGAATGTTATCGTACATCTCTAACGCTCTCCAATATATAAACAATAAATAGGTATGTTATCGTACATCTTTAACACCTTGAAATATATAAACAATAAAGAAGTATGTTATTGTACATTCTTAACGTCCTACATCAATGGGCTCAGCAGATTGTTTGATGTGGCTTTGGTACAAGAAAACACATACACAAACATGCACGTCCTACAAAATTTAAACAGCAAATAGATATGGATCAGAGTTCTTTTGGTTACTTTAGGAATGGCTTAAAGTTGTCCATTTCAGAAAAGGCTCTCTTGTTTATTTTGGCTACTTTAGGAATGGTTAATCGTTTTTATCACTTTAGGAATGGCTTAGCATTGTTTTGCCCACTTAAGGAGTGGCTCTTCATTCATTTGGTCACTTTAAGGATGGTTGTTTGTTTTATTAACCACTTTACAAATGGCTCGATGTTGTTTTGCCCCTTTTAACTGAAATGAAATGGTAGAATATGGCTCAATATTTCTTTTTTTTTTGGGGGGGAGACTCAAGTACTTGCTGTGGGTGCATTTATCTCACGACTGCTGAGAATATGTGATTTTAATACTTTATAAGCTTTACCATGTTGTGGCATTATCCCATATTTTTGAATGACCGCAAAATAATTTAAGTGCCGATATAAATTAGATAATATCAGCCATATTTTCCTTAATGGAAATAATCATGAAATTACGTTGGTAATGATCTTGCAAAAGTAGCAAACAATGAGTAATTGTAACTAAATGGTTAACTTTCCTATGCACAATACATTTTTATAGATATCATAAAATCAAACAAAATATTCTACTCTACTTTTCACCTGCTATACACTTATTTTCATGCTTATTTCCAATGATGAATATTTTCTTTACGATATAAAAAACTCAGTTTATAATGAAATATAAGAAAACTCCACAACTTCATGTGATGAAATTCAGTTATGTTTTTATTTTAGGTGCAGACGTTGCTGGCTGTTATCAAACTTTAGGTGACGGTATTTCTAGTCTCATTAGTTTGTTTTCTGAAAGGTCTTTAATATTTAATATATTTTACAAAATATATGAAATAGCCTACATCAACAAAGATATGAAGTTGTAAAAGATAAAACAAAAACTCTTTTCGGTATTGTACGGAAAATATGAAAGCTATGGTGTTTGTTTCGAATTTTGAAGCAAAGCTTTCTGAGGCTATAAATATATATAGAGAGCTATTCTTGATTTCGATGTGACAGACTAGATAAAAGACAGCTTGTTGATAGCCCCCACTGCCAACTATTTGGGTATTTTTTTCGAATTGAATAGTGTGATTTTATTGTCTCATTTATAATGCACTTTCTGCCTCAGTTGAGGAGAGTATTTTAAAGACAAATTAACTGGAATTAAGATCATTGTCCAGGCCTACTAACTAGTAGGCCATGTCTAGCTTCATTTCAAAAATAATACAGTTGTTTTCACTATAAAATATTATATATATATTTTCAAATAAAGCAGTATTTTGATGATGTATTTTTCTGTTTTGTTCAATTTCTTGCAGAGATGTTCCAGGCCTATCTGCACTTAGTATCACTACTACCACCTTGCCATACCAGGCCAGTATCGTGATTAAATTAGATACACAAGTCTTCATTTGTTTAATGTTAAGCGCTAAGCCGCATAATGGACTATATGTGTCATGTTCACCACAGATATCGATTAATGGTTTTCAGCGTTAAATGCTACTTGAGGCCTTACATGAGTTTATTGTACAACATATGAAATGGTAACATCTGAATTTGTTTTTAATATTCGTGCAAAGCGACACAATGTTTGTCTGCACTAGCCGTCCCTAATTTTGCATCCGCCAACTCTTATACTATTTTACCAACGAATAGTGGGGTTAAAAGTGACATTATAATACCCCTAAAGTTGAAAGGTCAAGCATGTCTGGTGTGAAGGGGATTCGAGCCCCCGACCCTCAGAGTGCAATATAATAGTGGGTATTTATCGTTAGTCTTACAACATATAATAATGTGCATATATATATCACAGTCTTTGTTTGTTTGTTTTGGAATTTCGCACAAAGAAACTCGAGGGCTATCTGTGCTAGCCGTCTGTAAGTTAGCAGTGTAAGACTAGAGGGAAGACAGCTAGTCATCACCACCCACCGCCAACTCTTGGGCTAGTCTTTTACTACCGAATAGTGGGATTGACCGTCAAATTATAACGCCCCCACAGCTGTTTGGCGCGAACCCGCGACCCTCAGATTACGAAGCGCACGCCTTAACGCGCTAGGCCATGCCGGGCCCATATCACAGTCACAGCTCTGAATTGTTGAACGCAATTTTGCGGCAACAGAATACGAACCACTAACCATCAAAGTCACATTCTTGACATGCTAGCTATTTTACAGAAACAAGTGACAAGAGGTGTTCATCAAAGAGAACAAACAATTATACTGGAAACTTTCAGAAAAAAAGCATACTTTCTTCGTTAAATACGCTCGCAACTTATCTATCAAAACTTGCTCATTTGAATTCAATGCATTACGTTGTGTATACGCAGTATTTGTAGTTAAATTGTCTCAAAATTTAAGGCCCGGCATGGCCAAGCGTGCTAAGGCGTGTGACTCGTAATCTGAGGGTCGCGGGTTCGCATCCCCATCGCACCAAACATGCTCGCCCTTTCAGCCATGGGGGCGTTATAATATGACGGTTAATCTCACTATTCGTTGGTAAAAGAGTAGCCCAAGTAGCTGTCTTACACTGCTAAATTAGGGACGGCTAGCATAGATAGCCTTAGAGTAGCTTTGTGCGAAAAACAAACATCGTCTCAAAATTTAATCTCATAGTAATAAATTTTCAAATTTATTAGAAATCACATACATGCTTTGCACAAATGGTACGCTAATTTCTTCAGTTATAGCAGTGGCCTGACCATTCCAAAATTGCTCCCTAGGGCATTTTATCAAATTACACATTTAATTGTTGATAATATTCTTTCTTTTTTCAAACAATGATTGTGTAAACACAGGGGTCGGAAACCTATGGGCCTCGAGCCGGATTCGGCCCTCAGTGCACCTAGTCCGTGGTAGTCCCATAAAAGAATTCAAGTTTGTAACTTAATGTGACCTTCCATCAGTTTACAGACATGACCTTTAACCCATGTGCGGAAAGAGGTTGCCGACCCCTGGTGTAACATAAAAATTCATCCTTGTTATTTATCAAAAGATTTCGCAATTACGAGTTCGTGATTAGCACGATACAATTTTAAACATCACAAAATGTGTTATTTAAACTTGATCAGTTTAACCCATTGAGTAGCACTTTATGACAGTTACAAATGTTGTAAAGGTTATCAGCGTTCATAAGCACCAATTAAGTAACGAACAACAAAAAACAAATATACCAAATAAAAAGTTACCATGACTAGTTTCTTTGTGCCCTTGAAGATGACGTGTGTATCGTCAAAACTAGTTTTAATAATAGATTTCACAGTTTCCAAACCTATTTTCATTACTTAATCTGTGTTTTTTAGAGCTGTTAATCTTTACAACATGATTATTTTAACAAATATCAGTTCAAATGCTTGTACGTTATATTACAGTCGAATGCAATTACTGAAAAACTGGAACATAGATACTGTAGTTAAGTTAACCGAGCGTTACCAAAACTGGATTGATGATAATATTTTTAATAATTTGAAAGATTATACTAATAGCAAAACATTTTCTAAGTCTAGTGACAGGAAGGTGTTTAACTTTCTTCAAAATAATAAATAGCTCGTGGTGAAATAATTGCTCATGGTGAAATAAGACACAATATGAATCACATGAGATGTTACTTCTGACGAAAGCACGAAAAAGGGCGCTTTTGATATGAACAAAATGTTCCGAAACCAAAACCATATGCGTTTGATTCTAAAGCGTAAAACGTCTAAATGTATCCCGATATTAGTGTATTATACTATCAGTATTGTGTTTGAATGGTTAATGTCGTCAAAGTTAGGTAATTGTACTTTTATCTAATAATTGATCACATATTAGATGATGGTTTCATACTCGTACAGAATGGAGGAATAACTGGAATTTTCTGAAGAGCTTGAGATATCGTGGGCAATATAAAACATCAATTAAGGTATAGTGCATTGAGACAATAACTTAATAACTGAAGTCGGTTAATTATTTGTAAGTATGTTAATTAGCGAATAAGTCTGGGAATTACTGAGAGGAATTTATTTCAGTTTTGTGTTTGTAGTGAACTACCAGAGATACAAACTCAAGTTGAAGGTTGTGTGCATTTTGTATAGCCAAGGGTTTAACAACTAAGTAAACTTGTTAAGTTAGGCCTGTCCCTAGTAATCGTGATAGTAGTATAAGTTAGTTATATAACTTTGGTGTTTTTAAGGGTGACATGGAACCTGTGTATCTATCTAAGCTACAAAAATATATCAAGACCAGATCTTAATGCTTAAATAAATTTCAAGCCTTAGTTAAACTTCCTTCTGTTGCATCATTGAATGTACATCTGGAGGCAAGTAATTCCAATAGCTGATTACACTGTTAGAAAACTAAACCTATTGTGACTTGAAATGATTTCTATCTTTTAGAATTTATATTTATCTTGTACTCACTGTTAATGTTTACATGAAGAAAGATGCTTCATTAACATTGTCAGTTCATATAACAATATCTCATGTCTCTTGTAGCTTTCTGGCTTTTGAAGTGAAAACAGTTACAGAGATCTATACCTGTTTTTTTATGACAAATTTTTTATCTCGGGTATCATATTAGTGCTACTAGTAGTTCTCTTCTGAACCATTTTCAACAGTTCATTTCTTTCTTTCTTTTTTGAGGTAAGAAGCCCAGTAGTACACAGTACTCTAGGTGAGGTTCAAACACTTGAAACCTATACAATTAAATTATATCTCTAAATAAAACCTAAAATCTTGTGATAGTATGGTTGTTTGACTTTAGACATTGAAAAGCCAGAGCACCAATATACTTTTATTTCATTATACATTTAGAGCTATTGCCATCAAAAACTATACTTATTGTATAAATTATAAGATATCACATGCTTTACCTTGCAGTTAGTATAATTAAAAACCATCTGCCATTTATATGACAAATTCAATAAAGCAGCAGCCTCTTCACAGCCAGTAACATCTGATACCTTGATCATGAACCACAATAGAGATAGCAAAGAACCATACAAAACTCTAGTAGAATGTTTCGATAAAAGGTGTCTTTAACAGTAAAGTTTCAGTTCAAACAATACTATTGACTGTTAGGCTGTATAAATATAAAAATGAACAAAAAACATGCATGTTAGACATACAAGGAAAAAAATATGCCTGAAATGGTTATTTGTAATAATTGTTATTCTCCAGCCAGCCTCAAGAAAAATTGCTTGGTATATTGCACCCAAACCTTTTGTAGAATAATAAATAAAGCACTGGGGATTATTGAAAATCCAGTCTGTTTCTTCTACACTTTATGTAAAATGAGAAACATTATGATCAGTTGAACTTTCTTAATCTGCTGTTTCCTTACAAAGCTTAATTAAAAGGTGAAATGGGAATTATCAGCGAGTAACAGATTAACATTAGAAGACTGTAACATGTAGATACTTTGTGGTTTGTACACTACACAACTGGTGTTTTTAGGCAGCCAACCTCTTTATCATGTATAAGTACAAATATAATGATTTATTACACAAGTTCATAGAATGATTCCTTTAAAAGGCACAAAGGTTTATTTAAAATGATGTTCTAGATGTAAATGTTTAACTTGAAAAGACTGATTTTTCCATTTGTATATTTTATGTCCTCAGTGGATGTTGTGCTTTAGAATTGGAATACCTTTTTTATCCATTGCTGAGCATTATATGTAGAGAATTTAGTTACACAGAAACTATAATTTAAATGGTATATTTTAAAACTCGTTTCCATGACAATCTCCACAGTATTGCCAGTACCATAAAAGGTTTTTCCAGAGGTCACATGATTGTGAAATAGTTAATTTTAAACAATTTTTAAATGTTGAGAAAAGCACATTGTGACAAACTTATCAGTGTGACTCTTTCTCTTGTAACACTCCTTTACATGCTTGATACAGTGTATCCATTACAATATTGAACATTTTTTATGTAATCTGATTTTTTAAAAATAATTTCCAGTACTTAAGAAGATGCAAGCCTCAAATGACAACTTCAATCCTCAAAGTTTTCCTGAGAAACGTAAATATAAAGCTCAACTTGCATGTATTTTATTTGCACTTCTGGTGTTTTTTCTATGGCTAAGCATCAGTTTTGAAAAAAAAACGGAAATTAAAGAGGCTGCTGTGCTCACTGAAAGAAGTAAGTCACTTTTACCTGGTTTTAAAAGTTATGAACATTATAAGTATCTGATGTTGGTATATATGTAAACAGTACGTGTGTGTTTTTATAACAAGTCACTGGACAGATGTGTGTAAAGTAATAAATATCTGATGTTGGTACACATGTGAACAGTACGTGTGTGTTTTTATAACAAGTCACTGGACAGATGTGTGTAAAGTAATAAATATCTGATGTTGGTATATATGTAAACATTACGTGTGTGTTTTTATAACAAGTCACTGGACAGATGTGTGTAAAGTAATAAATATCTGATGTTGATATATATGTAAACAGCACCTGTGTGTTTTTATAACAAGTCACTGGACAGATGTGTGTGAAGTAATAAATATCTGATGTTGGTATATATGTAAACAGCACGCGTGTGTGTTTTTATAACAAGTCACTGGACAGATGTGTGTGAAGTAATAAATATCTGATGTTGGTATATATGTAAACAGTACGTGTGTGTTTTTATAACAAGTCACTGGACAGATGTGTGTAAAGTAATAAATATCTGATGTTGGTATATATGTAAACAGCACCTGTGTGTTTTTTATAACAAGTCACTGGACAGATGTGTGTAAAGTAATAAATATCTGATGTTGGTATATATGTAAACAGTGCGTGTGTTTTTTATAACAAGTCACTGGACAGATGTGTGTAAAGTAATAAATATCTGATGTTGGTATATATGTAAACAGTACGTGTGTGTTTTTATAACAAGTCACTGGACAGATGTGTGTAAAGTAATAAATATCTGATGTTGGTATATATGTAAACAGTACGTGTGTGTTTTTATAACAAGTCACTGGACAGATGTGTGTAAAGTAATAAATATCTGATGTTGGTATATATGTAAACAGTACGTGTGTTTTTATAACAAGTCACTGGACAGATGTGTGTAAAGTAATAAATATCTGATGTTGGTATATATGTAAACAGTACGTGTGTTTTTATAACAAGTCACTGGACAGATGTGTGTAAAGTAATAAATATCTGATGTTGGTATATATGTAAACAGTACGTGTGTGTTTTTTATAACAAGTCACTGGACAGATGTGTGTAAAGTAATAAATATCTGATGTTGGTATATATGTAAACAGTGCGTGTGTGTTTTTTATAACAAGTCACTGGACAGATGTGTGTAAAGTAATAAATATCTGATGTTGGTATATATGTAAACAGTATATATGTGTGTTTTTTATAACAAGTCACTGGACAGATGTGTGTAAAGTAATAAATATCTGATGTTGGTATATATGTAAACAGTACGTGTGTGTTTTTATAACAAGTCACTGGACAGATGTGTGTAAAGTAATAAATATCTGATGTTGGTATATATGTAAACAGTATGTGTGTGTTTTTATAACAAGTCACTGGACAGATGTGTGTAAAGTAATAAATATCTGATGTTGGTATATATGTAAACAGTATGTGTGTGTTTTTATAACAAGTCACTGGACAGATGTGTGTAGAGTAATATTTGTAACTGAATTGATAAAAATAGAAAATACTGATGTATACATATACAGTGGAATTACATGTTGAGAAAAATCTATTGTTTTATTATGTTGAAAGTTTGAATGAAAAATGTAATGGATTAAATATTATATTAATTATAATTTGTAGAGAATCAGATATATTAATATGATAACTTGGTTTGTTATGCAATGAAATGTGGGATAATCTTAGAACCAGATGTTTATGTATATATAGGCTTGTAACAGAATGTTGCCACATTGATATGTGTAAAGAATTAGAATGTAAATCCATTGTTACATTGCCTTAGTCAGTTAATAAATCTGTGATATATAAATAGAATTACTGATTAGATTTAATCTTTTCAGTGAGTCTGATTTAAATATCAGTCAAAATGACATAAAAAGTGATATCTCTGTGAAAAGCATACCTTATTCAGTTATCTGTTAGTACTTAAAGAAATGTAGTAGATTCATTATAATTTGAAAATATATGAACAAATCAGTTTAATGTACAACATTATAAATTTAAGCACATTATGGGATAAATAGCATCATTTTCTCTGTAAATGCTGGTGAATTAAAATATTTCACATTTTTTGAGTGACTTTTTGTTTTGTCAATTAATCATATAAGTTTAGTTTTTAAAACAAGCCAAGGAATGTGTTGGAACAACACGTATGTGTGTTAAAAACTAGGATAATATGTTTATTTCATATATATATTAATTTTGTCCATATTAGGCAGTTTATTTTTAAATATGTTAACACTAACAGACAGTTTTATTTTAATCTATGTTGTATAAATTATTAGTGACGTTATAATTTTTTGAAGATAATTTTGAATCACTTGAATTTCTCGTGTATTTGAATTCCTCCTGAAATACAGTATTTCTTTTTCCTTCTTTTCCAGTTGTACATGCTACGATGCTTATCAGTATCATAACTTTGGCAGAGTGTTTTTACAGAATTTTCCTTCTCATTGAGGAGATTTGGCATCTTAAAACTAGACACAAGAACAGTTATAAACTCATGATTTGCTTTGTGTTCAATGGTAACAAGAAAATATATTTGGTGATGGTTGTAAATATGCTGGTTTCAGTAACAGTGAGTATATCGTTACTTGTTTTGTATGTAGTGGTAATGAATGAATATATCTATTGGTTGTAAATAAGCTGGTTTCAGAAACAGTGAGTATATCGTTACTTGTTTTGCATGTAGTGGTAAAGAACGAATATATCTATTGGTTGTAAATATGCTGGTTTCAGTAACAGTGAGTATATCGTTACTTGTTTTGTATGTAGTAGTAATGAACGAATATATCTGTTGGTTGTAAATGGACTGGTCTATTTGTCTGATCTCTTAATCACCATAAAAAGTAGAAATAAATATAAATCACACCTTTTTCATTTTAGAATGACTACATATTATAACAGAAAAACAGACATTTAGACTGACTAACTTTAAATCTTATAACAGAGTCCATTTATATATATTTTATATTGATCTTTAGTCAGGCTTGGCCAACAGTACAGAAGTTACAATGATATGGTGTATGTACACACTATCCAGTAATATAAAACTGACCTTTAGTCTTTACAAAGTGACTTGACTTAGCTATGCTTTAGTAGACTGGTATTTTGTAAATATTATATTATATATTATTACTATTTACAAATGAGTTCTAAAACATTCTTTAAATAAAAAAGTACTGTTTTATATTTTATGAAGAAATAAGCAAACAGTTATCTTCTCCAGTTACGACCTTTGAACTCATTTGCTGCTTATTCTAGGTTGCGAAAACCTTATAAAATTTCACCCTTGGAGGATCTTAAACGAAATAATTTTTTCATGTGCATTTGAAATATACATACACACATTTATGAAATAACCCAAAACTATAAATTACTGATAGCATAGAATTCCAATAATATTTATCAATCTCTCGAAGTAAGCCGTATTTGAGTTAATAAAAAGTATGAAAATTTGAGCAGACTGCACACTCAACTTACAACTTTGATGTTTTGTATGATAAGAATGAGATGAACCTGCTGAAAAATCCATTAGGGGGACACCCTGAACTTTTGATTGGTTACTGATATGTCATACACAGAAGTGTATATAAGGAAGCATTTCTAAAAATGGAAAGATGTGAGTGGACAACTGTGTCTGGTTCTGTTTATGAGTGATATCTGAAAATGGAAAGATGTGAGTGAACAACTGTGTCTGGTTCTGTTTATGAGTGATATTTAAAAATGGAAAGATGTCAGTGGACAACTGTGTCTGGTTCTGTTTATGAGTGATATCTAAAAATGGAAAGATGTCAGTGGACAACTGTGTCTGGTTCTGTGTATGAGTGATATCTCAACAAATGGTAAATATATGAAGTTCTTATATTATATTCTAACATGTTAATGTCAGTAATTTGAATTCTTAATTTGAACGGAACTATAGACTTGGTATTTTGACATCACAAATATCTAATTTGAACCAGTGCTGCATTCAACATACCATGTGATTCACTAAAATCAATGTTTAGGTGTATTTTTTGATATATACTTTTAAAATAAGAAATTAAATAATGTATGTGTCAAATTTTGAATTATATTTATAATTCTATGCCAAACTTAATAACATAAATTCATAAAATAGTAGTTCAATAATGTTTTGAGTGTGAGCCAACAAATGTGGTGACATGCTCTTTGATCCAGTTCATAGGAAGATCTGTAACTGTAGGCTTAGTTCCCTTTAATTGACAACAGAAGAGAAAGATTATTGACAGCAAAGAATATGATTATTCCCACTAAAACACACACATAGGAAGTAAGTTAACTAGGATTACATAAAATGAATTAACACATAAATATTTCCACAATTCACAAAGAAAAGAAACATTTACTAAAACTACAGCTAAAACTCTTGAATTTATTTTCTCTACTGTTACTTGAAAATTAAATCTTTCTGTATCCTATATTATCAAAACTATATAGCCTACTTTAAAAGCCATGTTTTAATTGATGTTACTAAATCATTAAAGTACATTTATGTAACACTTTAACAAGGTTTCAATCATAGCCTGCACAGAAAATAAGGGAAATGCTTGAAAACATTAAATAGCGCATTCTTAAAGAGTGATAAGTTGTTTGTAAAATAAATTTATTGTTTGAGGTGGTAAGAAATATTCAAAATAAAAAGTTGACAAGCAGGTTGTTTTTTATGTCTAAAACATAAATGGAGACATTTATGCAGAAATTGGAATATGAATGTTTTAATTTTTCTTCGTAAATTACACAAAACAAATATCAGAAAATATGAATTCAAAAATATTCATTCAGTTAAATTTTTGAAGTACAGTTAGAATTACTATATAAAATTATATTTAAAACTTGTGTGAAAACATTTGTGTGGTGGGGAAAAATAAGAAAAGTTCCTGTCTTGAAACTTGAGTTTCTTTTTTATTCCTAAATTTCTTACGTGAAAATGTATTGTATACTAAATGCAGCTACACTGTTTAAGAGTTTTAAAAAGATTGATGGTTTATATATCTATACTCATCTTTGGTACCAATACCCTGCACTCATTATGTTTGGTGTTTTGAAATTTCTTTTATGCATCTTTATGTAAAAACTGGTCTTTTTTTTTTTTTTTTTTTTCCTTTTTGCCCTATGTTATATATGAAAAGTGGATTTCCATAAATATTAATATAATTCAGTGACAAGTGAATAACAGATTGGCCTTGATATTTGTTTGTTTAAAACTGTAAACACTGTTTTGTACAATTCAGTATTGTTTTAATTATGTGTTTACTACAATGATGGTGCCTAAAGCACTGAATCTGTAAATTTTTGCAGCTACTTAAACACTTTGTGGCAAATCAAGGGAAATGAACAAGTGTATGTGATTTTATATGTTTGGGAACTGAGTATTTAGCCAAAGTGAAAACGTAGTATTTCTTTTTGTAATTTTATATATTTGGGAACTGAGTATTTAGCCAAAGTGAAAACCTAGTATTTCTTGGTATTCTTCAAGTAGCCAACTTTTATTGAAAACAGAATGACAGCAATTTATTCAATAAAGTAAAACATTCATTATTTATAATTTTATCCAATAGATTTTGAAAATCATTAAGCAATGAATAAGAATAAATCTAGAAAGTTTATTCAGATGTTATTGTGTTAATAGAAACAGATGTTATTTAGATGTTATTGTGTTAATAGAAATAGCAGTGATTAGCTTCTTGACACCAGCAGCAGCAATGTTTCACTGTTACAGTTATATATAATATCAGTTAGGCCTGACTGGTACAACATGAATAACCCATCAAGTAGTTTTGCAATCACCAACAAATGGAACAATAAAGAAACCAGTTTTTAAAAGTTAGCTGTGTAACATCGTAAACATATTTTCATTACTTTTTACATGAAAGAAAAACCTTTCACAATGATAATATAATATTTGGTACCAGAAATTGTTGACCGTGTATTTCTGAAGTAAGTGTACTATGTCAAAGGTAAAACAGTAAATATTACAACTGGGTCCTCAACCAAGTTCTAAATACAACCTTTTTATATCTGTTGAAATGTTGTATTGAAAACAATGAAACAAGTAATTAAAATAACCTTTTAAATAAATGAAGGAATGGTTAATATTAATTCTTCAAAAACAATGAAAGCAAGATAGGAGGGATGACACTCATGTAGTCCTGAACATAAAGTTAATATATAGCAGTTGGGCTGTGTTATTATGTAAGTACCATTACTACTGCCTTGTTTGTGTTTGAAGGGTTGATATTAATCATTTATATATTTATTTTCTTAAAATTATTTTATGTGTTTGTTTATGTAATATTTGTATACACTGTATATGATAAGAATAGTCAGGTCATAACCCCCAGGATGTAATCCACAGTTTCAGCACTATTTCTGTTAATATGACTGGTGTGAAAACAAAAACAGACATTTAAGATTGTGAAATTACAAAGTAATAAATATTTATATTTGAAAAAAAATCAGTATTTGTGAATTGGATGACTGTTTCCAAGTTTTTTAAAATAGTTGTTATTTATCAAGTCTCATATCAGTTGCATTTACGTTTATTTTGGGCATGAACAGTATGCTTTTCTCATAAGAAATTCAATTTCTAAACAATAAATAAATGGTATTTTGACAAGCTTATGTTGTAAGGTTCCTCAAGTCCACATACACACATTGTTAGAATGTGTGGAAAAAAAGTTGAAACATAAAAGTGTACAAGGCATTGATATATGTTTTGGCCTAGACACATGTTAGTAACTAGCTAAGGCATTAAGTGGATTGTTGTACACTCCAGTTGTAATGATTTAAGAAAAACCTAGTTTTTAAATCCCTCCCACACTTGCTTATTGAACATTAATACAGTTTTAAATTCCTCCCACACTTGCTTATTGAACATTAATACAGGTGTTAATATCTGTAAAAATAAAGAAAAGGTGGAATGCAGTCCAGACTCTATGAATCCTTCATTTTCGATTCATGCTTGCATATATGACATAAAATGATACAAATATATAATGATAATATTAGAAACACAGTGTAAAGAAACAGTAAATTTATCCTTTATTTAATGTTTATGTAGCCAGAGAGTTGGTGGTAGTTGTTATGAACTAGTTAATTGCTTTCCTTTTATTCAGCAGCTGAAAATTAGTGACACAGAGATACTACTAGTAGCACTTTAACAATAAAGACAGGACAGGCAAGCTTATTTGCAAAAAGAATCAGAACTTTGTACTCTCAAATCCCAATGTGTGTGTGATTAACACAACATGTAATGGTAATATTGCTTGTATAGTTGGAATAGTCGTAATTAGTAACAAGTAGAATCACTACTTTTGATCACTGGATTGGAAATTTAGTTATTCTGTTTAGGAAACACCATTTGATATAATTACTGCTTATATGTTCTCAGATCATCTGATGCTTTCAGGAAACATTGGCATTTGAAATGCAGTTACTTGGTTGAAAGCACATCATTCCAGTATGGAGAGTCTTTCTCAGTGGACCCCAAACTTAGTCAAATCTCTTATTGTTTTGTAATGTACATAAGACGAGAGGTAAAGTACCTACTGTGGATATTATTGTATATTTAATTTACTTTATCAACAAAGTCTCTCTGTTGTGGGATCTTGGTAGCTATAAAACCATATCATACAGTTTGGTACCAAACACAGAATTTTTAAGTTTGTTTTCATGAGCATGAATTTGCATATTTTGAACTTTGAAGTAACTTTTTTATATTCAATTATATCAGATGAATCTGCTTCTTTACATTCTGCTTTCTGACCATAGACATTGCTCAGAGCAGTGATAACCACTTTGACAGAGGTTCAGTATATTCATGACAAGAGACATAAAGCTCTTAATGAATTCTTTTTGCCTGATATTAAACCACAAATGTTGCAGACTCAAGTGAAAAGATACAAATAAATTTTCAAAAATAATTAAAAACTTGAAACATTTTTTTTTGTGAATTATCTGTTAATATAACATGTCAGGCTTAAGTTAAAGCACAAGCTTCTTGTTTTTCTCAAATCACCTAACAGCATGTATTTAATTCTTTTTTCTGTATAGTTACTGATGAATAATTCAACTCTCTATTGGTCAGTCTTTATGGAAAATTTTGACAGCTATTGTGCTCTGTTGATCATAATGTCAGTTGTCTTTCAATTTAAGGTGAGTTTAGTCACTCTTATATTTCTTTTGATTTGTTTAAGCCTGTTGAAATGAAGCTTCCAATACAGTACTTTTCTCCTCTCACAAGGTTAACTATTCACTTTCAATGCTCCACTTTGTACATACTAACTTTGTCTTTATACATGTCACCAATCTTCTGCTTCCTCCTGTGTCTCTCATGTAAATCATCACGTGTCACATCTTCATCAGTAGGAGCACAGTATACATGTGACACATGTGACTTCATTTATATCTGTCTATTGAGACATCAATTTTTGTTTCATACTGTTTGGGTTTGGATGTAATCTTTTGTTTGTTTATTGCTGTACATGGGACTTTGTTTTTCTTCATGAAGTGGTTATTTTTTCAGATTTGTTTGGTTTATTCATGTCGGTTTCTACATTTCTTTTCATCAGTTCATTCAAGTCACTTTATTTCTGCACTTGAGTTTAGTACAACCTTTCTGTGCCACTAATTCCTTACCACTCTGAGGGTGGGTAACATCTGTGACTGGCTTTCTTCCTGGGCCTCAGGTGTGTGAGACTGTGTCAGCATGTTTACTGAAACTGCTGTGTTTTAGCTGTTTGATTAGGATTTTGATATGTTGTTCTGCCTCCAGAGTTTGCTCATTATTTCCATTTCCAAATCGGGAAATCTCCAAGGCCTAATTTGGTCTTAATGGATTGTATGCTTCACGTTTGTGATGTTTTATCTTCCCAACTTTTGTTTTTATCCTTCCTCTGATGTTTGGGTTCTTGCTTATCTATTGCAGTTATGTGAGGGAATTAGCATATTGTGTCCTCAAGGACTTCTGATTAATTTGCCTTTTTTCTTACATTGTTTTGTCTATTCAACTTTAGGTCAAAAGTTATTAGCTTATTTTTACTTATTTGGGGATAGCTCCTGAATCATGGGTCCATTTTCTTGGCTTTGGTGTTTTTTATTTGGTTTATTGTTGTTGGAAAATTGTCAGTTGTGACACAATATTGGCTTGAGTTCCACTACTTTAACCTCCATTTCTCTTAGGAGTTTATGTATGGCCCTCAATTCTGGGATGTTTACACCCTTGTGCAAATTAATTGAAACAAGACAGAAAATTACGATTTTTTCAATTTTTTGCATTTTATTTCTGAGAATCCAAAAATTTCTTACAAATTAATACATGATATGACTGCCTTTATTTTTCAGAAGATCATTAATCCTCTTTGGCATTGAGTCCACGAGTTGACTGCAATCTTTACTAATTTTTGGATCGAGGTACCACACCTCAATTATGGTCTCGGTTAGCTTATCTTTCATAGTACAGTCTTTTCTCCGAAGTCTTTCTTTACAAATTGCCCAAAGATTTTCAATAGGATTTAAGTTCAGAGAGTTTCCAGGGCAATCCAGCACCTTTGTTTGCATTGTAGTCATAAAATTCTTCACAAGTTCTGATGTGTGGCATGGAGCCAGATCCATCTGGAAATCTCTTCTCTGCAAAACTTGATATACTGTGGTCCTTGCATCATACCTTCTACAATATGTAAGCCTCTGTTGCCATAGTAGCTGAAAAAGTCCCAAAACATCTTCTTCAAGGGTTGTTTTACAAACTGATTGATGTGAGATTCTTGGAGTTTCTCACCTGGAGATCTGCAAACATGCAGACTTCTTTGACTTCTTTTTGGATTGGTCTCCTTGCCTTTCCAATGCAATTTCGAATGATGTAATGTTCCTCAAAATTTTGTCATATATCCCAAAAAAAGATCAACAGTACTGCAAAACACAGCTAATGATGCCATCTGTGTAAAAAAATGACTATTAAAGGAAATCAGTGGGTCCAGCGAGCATACACTGGCTGCCATGCTGAAAATATTGTAAAATGATCATTTGTTTCAATTAATTTACACAAGGGTGTATGTACTGATACTTTCCTGGTTCTTATTGAGCATTGGGAAATATTGGTTCACCAACATTCTATGTTTCCACATACTGTAGCCCATTGTTTTCTGTCAGAGCCTAATATGCCTCGAAGACCCATTTCTTTCCCTGCCTGTGGTTTCTCCTTCCCCATTTTATTCCCTTCTTCTTGAGATTCAATGATTTCTTTGCATCTGTGAGAAGCAGATTGATTATTGTGTTTGTAGTGAACAGTCATACCTGTGTCCCATACTTCAGGGGCTCTTATTTCTGCCTTTTGTTGTGAACAGTCATACCTGTTTCCCATACTTTAGGGACTCTTATTTCTGCCTTTTGTAGTGAACAGTCATACCTGTTTCCCATACTTTAGGGGCTCTTATTTCTGCCTTTTGTAGTAAACAGTCATACCTGTTTCCCATACTTTAGGGACTCTTATTTCTGCCTTTTGTAGTGAACAGTCATACCTGTTTCCCATACTTTAGGGGTTCTTATTTCTGCCTTTTGTAGTGAACAGTCATACCTGTTTCCCATACTTTAGGGGCTCTTATTTCCACCTTTTGTAGCGAACAGTCATACTTGTTTCCCATACTTTAGGGGCTCTTATTTCTGCCTTTTCTTTGTCCTCCAGAAAACCAGATATTGATGGCCTTTAATTGGTATCCTTATTCTCAACTTTTTCATTTCACTTCCCTGGTTCATTATGGATTTGTTTTTTCACCCTGAGGTTGGTAGCTCTTCTGAGTTGTGGATCTCATTAACAGCTATCTGATTGTCCTTTTCTTTGGTTAGTTCTTCTTGTGGTAGTCTAACAATTTGGACTCTTCTCTTTGAATCGTTGTAGTTCCTCACATGTTTTGTCAGATTACTTGGACTTTTTTTTCTGGAACCACACACGTCACATTTGTGTTATTGTGTATCATGTGCAAACTGCTTTCAATCTGGTTATGGATAATTTTTTGTGTCCCAACCTGATATATCCAATGGAGTGAACATTAAATCTCTTGTACAGGGTGTTTGGAAAATAACTGTGCAGTTTTTTAATCATATTTTCTTGTGTCTGTTCGTGCATTATTTCTAGATACTTCTATCAGTTGGATTGGTTCATTTTAGTGAACCAACATACCTTTGATTTATATCTGTTTGAACCCCTTCCTAGTGTTTCATGTTTCATCTTTTTTTCAGACACATTTTGTATTCTTTTCTTTTGCAGACTGTGACAGTTGTATTTGTGTTTTATGTAACTTGTATCACCACACATGTTTTCTCCTTTATATGGACTATTCTCTTTTCCTTGAAACTTCAGTGGCTCAGGTTGGCTGTTTCCCCCTTTTTTCCTGTTTTCTTTCCTTCCAATTCCAATCTTTACCATTGGCTAGATCTTGATATGCTTCTTGTCCAGTTAGGGTTTTTTGTTCTTATATTTTATATTAGTCTCTTCTAGGGTACTTATTCATTACTCTTGATCTTCTGGCTATCTTCTTCATGTTATCGTCTTTCACATTTTAACCTTACTACAAGGATCCATCTTATGGTTGGTTCTATGGGCCTATTCCTTTTTACTCTCTTACTCTGGCATTTGGTTCCAGTTGTCATTCATAAAGATCTGTTACTGCTCTTTCCCTTGCTTCTTGTCTTAGTCATCCACTAGTGGAGATTCTGAACTCTGGCATGTGAACCATTCAAGTATGTTCATTTCTCATTATCTCTGTCATATCATATTTTCTCTTCATCAGAGTTATGTTTACCACCTGTGGATGTGATGTCAAACTGATACATTTTTGTTCATACTTTCTTTTTATCAGATGTTTTTCTTTACTTTTTGGCACATGGATCTTGCTCTGTAGCAAGAAATGCCTGGTGAAGTATTATTTGACTCAAAATTTGCACTGAACAGCCACACTGACTCATGCATTCTCTTCTATGGCTTTGCAGTCTTGCTTTTGAGATAGGGATTTCACAAGATCATTTGTAAGGGAATGGCCTATTGATATTTTGCTTGGTAAACATGCCCATTCACTTTTATAGCACCCATGGACTTTGTGGGAAAAGCAGAAGGAGAAAGGTGCCCATCCCTGCTATACCTTGATTGAATAAATTGGTATGGTCTGCTTTTCAAAATAGGATTTTATGATCAGCCATTGCACTGTCTCAGGTGGTGATGTTCCTCTGGACTTTTCAATACATTTTACCCTCCTCCATCTTCTACTGGAGTTCAAGAGTTCTTACCATTAAGCAGTTCCAAGCTGCTGTTGTGGTTGACAATGGAGGCACACTCCTGAAGGGGCTCCAGAAATAGATGGCTATAACTACTCAATTGAGGGTATGACTGGTATTCTTGCTGATATAAATGATATGTGGCCTCCAGAGGAGTTGAACTGTCACCTTGCTGGATGGAATGGCTTTCTGATACTATTTAAATGATTAATAGAGCTAAGCTGTAGAAAATAAAGTTAATTCACTTTTTTAGACTGAGAGCCTACATTCTACAGCTGCTTTAATGTCATCACCTGTGACCTGGTGTTAGATTTCGGGTGAATGAATCAACTGAAGTCCTCACACAGGTTTTGGGTTGTCTGTCTGTGTTGTGGGAAGCAGATGTGGGATTATTCCAATTCTATTCTTGGTTATCCCTTGTTTTCTTCTCTTCTTACAGGAATGTTCTTACCATTTGGAAGGATCCAGCTTGTTTCATGGTTTATTGTATGCATTGTTTTGATACCAGGTATCCAGTTCCTAATATTGAGTCATACCCAGGATTCAGAGTGGGTTTCAACTCCCCAGCTTGGATTTTTGTTGAAGACAGTGTGATATCAGTACACCAAGAGGATATTTTGGATGTAGTTGACATACCAAGTATGATCTGTCATGCCATGCCTTAGCCATTCTGCATTCAGGGGCACATGCTTGTTTATCCACTTTTCTCATTGCAAGATTGTGTTACAATATCCTTCTTTGGCTAAGATCACTTTCCTACTACATTCTCTCCTACTCAGAGGTGCTCCTTCCATTTTCTGCTTTGATATTTTACTCATTCCATGTGTTGGCAAAGAGTGTATCCAGATAGAAGTTGTGTGGTTTCTCCTCTTCACATCCAACCCTCTCATTTATTGGAGGCATGCATGTCTGTTTTTTCCTTGCACCAGTCGAATCAATGCTAGCTGATCTTGTGAGAGGGGTGAAGTGTCCAATAGACACTGCTCTCTTCTCAAACTCTCCTCCCAACTTGTTTTCAGTGCTTTTGTTTTCTGCAAAATTTTGAAGTGATAGTTTGGAAGAAGCATATAGAGGGAATCACATGTGTCACAAGAGTATACTATGCTCCTGTTGGTGGAGAGGTGACACGTGACAATTTACATGAATGACACATTAGAATAATTTGATTCCAATAGAGGGAAGCAGAAGGCTTGTGGCATGTATAAAGAAAAATTTGTATATAGAGGGAAGCACTGAATGAGAACATTTCATGTTGTGAGAGGAGGGAAGTGCCCATCAGAAATACATTTTCAGTAT
Organism: Tachypleus tridentatus; assembly: GCF_004210375.1. NCBI lineage: Eukaryota > Metazoa > Arthropoda > Merostomata > Xiphosura > Limulidae > Tachypleus > Tachypleus tridentatus. The sequence continues at coordinate 6,847,332 of NC_134829.1, read as the reverse complement.
AGGATAATTACAGCTTTAATTTTTGCTTATGCCACATGTAAAATGTAGACTAGAATTAGCAACTGTTTATTATATCAAAGTTTATGAAACTCTTTGGCATTGTAAACTATGTTGTTCAGCAGTGTATTTTTCATTCTGTACTTTGTGAAACTGATTGTATTAATAGAATGGACAGTGTTATATAGGCTTAGCAACTGTTCCTTATGTTAAACTGTTTGTATTGGCAGTACTGCCAGCATCAGATAAATTTAGCAGATGTTTATTGTTCCAAGGCTTCATGAAACTGTTCATGTTAATGGAATGGTCAGTGCCATCTAAGTTTAGTTACTATTTTTATTCTATAATTTATTTATGTATTTAAGTTAATAGAATTGACTTCATTGATTAGGCTTTTCAAGTCTGTTATCTGTGTTAAACTTCGTATGTGGTTTAATGACAAATATACATTCAATTAAAAACTCAAGTTTTTCAGACTTCTGGAAAACATTATCATCACTCTGGTAACTGAAAATAAAAATATTCTGAAGTTTCTCAGTTGGTAAAAGACATTAAAATGTTTTTTAAATTGGTTAAATGCAAGTGACTTGTACAAGACATTGTCCAAGTATGTTTAGTTTGATATTATAAACTGTATTCAAGTTTAAACATTTGTGATATATCTTTCAGTTTTAAACATTCATAATAACATGCTGTTAGTTTGAAGTGTCTGTCACTACATATGATGGCGAATTTTAAATATAATTTGTTTAGTTTGAAGTGTCTTTCACTATATGTGATGTTGAACTTTAAACATTCATCATTTTTACTTGTGATAGCATTTACTTGAGTGATAATTTAAGTGATTATCCTTTTTCATGCTTGTGGTTTAAGGTCTAACAGCGAGATGTTCATGAACTCGAAATATAATATGTAACACACACAAGTGCATACATACATACATAAACACATAACTACACACATGCATGCACCAAATAAAAATAAAATGTGTTTAAATTGATGGAATTATGTTAGGCAACTAACTAAACCATGAACAGAGGAAACATTTCAGAAATTATGTTTGAGGTATTCAGATTGCTAAAGGAATTGGTAGTTTTGATTTCTTGTCCATTTTGATACTTAATAAGGAGAATTACATAATTAGGGAACACGGATATAAATTCAGGAAGGTTAAGAGTCATCTTTAGTTAAGAAATCCTTTTTTTTCTAGCAAGGAATAAGTTTTCTTCAAATGTGGTGGTTGAATTTAATCTAAGGGAGAATTTGTTAAATGTTTGAGTGATGAGGGATAGTTCTGGGTGCACCCCCAGTGGCTCAACAGTACATCTGCAGACTTACAATGCTAAAAACTGGGTTTCAATACTCATGGTGGGCAGAGCACAGATAGCCCATTGTGTAGCTTTGTGCTTCATTCAAAACTAGTTCTGGGTACTTTATTTTAAAGTTTATGCTATTAGATGAGATGGTAGAGGAATAGGTCTCATGTTACTTGTAGATTATGTATATCATTTTGATAGATGGACATAAAGGGAAATTGATCTTGCCAAGGGGTTCCTACAAGTTAACAAGCAGGAAAAGTCAGTAAAATTATATATTTTGTTCAGTGAGATAAAGGAACATCTGGCAATTTCTTTTTATTAAAAGACAAACACTGGGAAATATTGAGCGAGTTTCACATGATTCATAGTTGAACATAGATTTTTGTTACACCAAAAAATTGCAGAAATGTTATTCTGGTACATTTAGTGACTTTGCAAACTCTCTGTAAACCTGAACATGACCTAAGAAGGTTGAAATGTTGTTCTCTACTTTTAAAAATGGTTTAGTACCCATTCCAGCTGTCAATTTTACTTCAAGTGAGTTTATCGTCATCACTGCCTGGTGTACAATTCCAAATGCTGGCTTTGGTTTGTGAAATGAATTCCTTCATTTCTTTCTGGTTCCTTGGCCTGAGGTAAAGAAAATGGAGACTCTCTCCCTGTCATGGTTCAGATGATCTAGTCTCAGTACTGCTGGTTTTAAACTGGAGTTGATTCACCAGTAATGGTCTGCCATTCTGTAGCCCCTGTACATCATTGGATGTGTCCAACTGTCTTTTAGAGGTGTTTCTTTTCCACCCATTTAGTGACATATTTTCATCACCAGGGCACAGCCTTCCTTTACACAGAAATGTTACACTCCATGGGTTCTCTTTAGAAACATTTTGAAGGGTGTTCATTTTGGTTCATTTTCCACACTGTGAGATTCTAGCTTTCATGTTGTCTTATCAAACGTTAACATTTTTGTACACTGAAAATACATTTCCAACAGTTGTGTTTATTATTTCTTACTTCTTGTGCTTATTTTATCCTTAATCTGAAAGTGAAGTTTGGGATCAAGAGTATAGAGGGAGTCAGTTACTGTAAGATGGGGATTTGTTACACTACTATCGATGGAAGGTTGTTTGTTGATGTGCTCAAAAGCTATTATAAGATGTGCAAACATTTTGAGGTAGGTGGAAGTGTGTGGTTAGTGGCAAGCAAACATTTGTGCATGCATAGAGGACAGTAGTTATCAAGAAAAGCTGTTGTGTGAGAGAGGATATTTATCAGAAATATATTTTCAGTACAGAAAAATTGTAACTTCTAGGTATGTATGTAGTCACAAGTAAAGTGTGCAAATCACTAACTTAAAGTTTATTCTTAAAATGAATCCATTTTAATTTTTAATATAAGAATTTCATAATAAGCTTACAATAATAGTTTTGAATCTCTTATTAAATTCAGTAAATTTCTTCAGAAATAACACCAACATAGGCAGCTGTGCTTCTTCTGTAACACTATATGCTTCACATCAACTTCTAATCATGCTTTTCATTTGAAAAAAATAATTGTGCTTAATAGATGAAGTTTAAGTGAGACTTATTGTCTGGACCTTGCAGGAGAGACATTGGTCTAGTTGTTCTCAACGTCATTCCGCTCAATGTGGATTCCTGTACGTAGTGAGGGGACCTCCCAGAGAAGGTTCTGTTCTTACAGTTTACCTACTCTGAGATCTGAACATCTACCTGCTTGTTTGCCGTGTGTGGTAACCTATGAAGGGAAGAAGAGAATCCTGGTGGTTGAAGGTCCAACTCCAACACATCACTTTGGCCTTGAATTCCTGTAAACGGGCAGTCTTGGGGTGGCCCCCCAGGATCAGTCAGCTAGTCCATTTGGGCCAGGGTCAACTGAGTATCAGCACAGAACATACACAATGGGTGTTGTGAACATTGTGTCTGACACTGGTGTTCGGTACAGTGCTCAAGAAACCCTGTTGTTGCTACAGTGTCCTTAAGGTAATGTAGTATAGTAAATAATGTAGTATTTGCCATTTGCAACTGTCTCTAAGGTATGCTTCCAAACTTTGATCCTTATCACAGCATCATACCTGGGTTGTGTTTTCCAACCACAGTGGACCACACTTTTAATAACAGAAAATCTGCCATTGTTCCTTTTAGTCTCCATATTCAGGCACAATTAGAAGAATTGGATTTCTCCTTGAATAACAATGCAGTTTCTTCAAATCAGCATCCTCAATTGTTACCTATCTTTGAGTCATCTGAGGAAAACAGATTCACCCGATTGGAAATATCTCTCTTTCTTTGCTGAGCATCTTTCATATGATTCATCCATTCCTGTATGTACAGATAGTTCCAAATCAGGTGACTCAGTGGGCTCAGCTGTGATTTGTGACAGTTCGATTGTGGCACACAGACTCCCCCTGCAGTTTCTGTTTTCACTGCATATGTCATTTCTTGCCCAAAATCATGTTGAACTTATGCAGCATACAACAAATTGTACAATTATATGGACTCACTCAGCTGTCTATTGGCCCTGGAATCATTCCATGATAGTCACCACCTTCTCATCAATATTGAAAACAAACTAGCCCATCTTTCTCTCTAATCTGTCTCTGTCCAATTCTTTTGGATACCAGGTCATGTTGGTATTTGTAGGAATGAGCTGGCCGACAGAGCAGCAAAGTTTGTCTGTTCTGAATCTATCATCTCAGTACCCATTCCATACATGGACTATGGTCCAGTTATTAAATCCAAACTGTACACCAGATGGCAGGCAACCTGGAAAGAGCAGCACAATAACAAGCTTTTTAAAATCAAACCTTCTCTAGGTCTTTGGCCCACTTGCTTCTGTAAGGATGGAAGAGAGGAGGTTGTTTTGGCAAGCCTACACATTGGTCACAGTTTTTTAACCCACCACTTCCTTTTATCTGGAACAGCTGCACCAATGTGTGGTCTGCGTGGCACTCAGATCACAATCATCCTAATTTTATTATCATGCCATCTTTACAACCTAGAACGACAGCATCATTTTCAAGATATTTGAAAAGTAGGTTTGCCCTTGACTTTGGCTCATGTTATAGGTGATCCTGTCCATTTCACTCATGTTTTTACATTTTTAAGAGTTTGGTCTTTTACACTTAATTTAAGTTTTTTTTTTATCAAACCAATAGTGTTTTAGCATGATTTCCTTTACACATCTTAATGTTTTAACACAATTTTTTTACAAATTTCATTTTTTATTTTGACTTGAACCCAGGACTGTAAAGGCCAACTTCAGGTGACTGACTGCTAGGGTGTACTTCTTGCTTCAGTCTTTCTGGCAAGTCTTAATTTTACACATTTTAGTTTTTACCTTAATTGCCATATACTCATACTGTACCACATCTTGTCTCACACAGAATGCCTTGTAGCTTTGTGCCAATAAACATTGAATACCAATCTCAACATCATATAGTTTGGAAATTTTTCTCAGGGAATTGGCAGCACAAAACTCAACTTTTTAACTCTCCAAGTAACTTTTTGTCAAAACATGGCTTCTTATACTAATTCTGTTTGGTCCACCTACAAGCTGACTTGTCACTTAAATGGATGATTTTTAGCAACTCTCTCTAATTCTTGGAGTGAGACACTAAATTCTTCAATGATTGACTAAAGTAGAAGATGATAATATAGCTGCCTGTTTACGTGTATCTATCCTACATCATAGTTCTAACTAAACTCTTATTTGCAAGTTTTTCCAAGTTAATTTAAAAATTTTTTACAGCTGATGGTTTGTTGACATGAATCTTCTGTTCAGTGTTTCTGTTGACACAAATCTTGTGTTCAATGTTTCTGTTGATGTGAATCTTGTGTTCAGTATCTGTTTCTGTTGACATGAATCTTGTGTTCAGTCTTTGTTTCTGTTGACATGAATCTTGTGTTCAGTCTTTGTTTCTGTTGACATGAATCTTATGTTCAGTCTCTGTTTCTGTTGACGTGAATCTTGTGTTCAGTCTCTGTTTCTGTTGACGTGAATCTTGTGTTCAGTCTCTGTTTCTGTTGACATGAATCTTGTGTTCAGTCTCTGTTGGAGTTTGCATATTTATTCTCACAACCATTTTATTCTGTAATGGTGAGATCAGTTCATGTATTTCATGAGAAGTTTATCTTTGACATACTTTTCATTTATAGCTGGGCATCATTAGTGCATTCCAAAACATCAGCTAATTCTTTTACAATATTTTGTCATAATGTATGCCATTTCTGGTATTTATATCTCTCACCATGAAGCTTTGAAAGTAATAAAAAATATTTCAAAATACAACATTGCTTCAGTATATAATTTTGTCAGGGTGGAAGGGTCTTCAGTATGAAAACACATAAATGTACTAATAAGTTGAGAAAAAAAATCATTTTGTTGTCATGGTGATCCATCGAGGTCAAGGATGATGGTCTTCCAAGTTCATACATGGGTCTGGAGATGGCTAATGAAGGTAATCCTTGCTGCACAGGTCTTCAGGTCAGTTTAGAGGGAAAGAGAGACTTCAGTAGTAACTGGCATTGTTTCATCTTCTCTTCAAAATGTTGTCTTCTTGATGACTCAAAGAAGTCTGCTCCCTGATGGATAAGGGATCTCCAGGTGGTTTGGTCATGAGCAAGAGTTAGAATATTTCACACAAGACGTCCAGTCATCGTGGCCATCTTCCTGAATAGTATTCTAAAAAGTCATAATAAAGTGATTTATTTTTCGCCTGTCTTCTTCAGGTCCACTGTTCTGTCACAATATGTGGTGTGTACATCAAAAATAAGTCCATTCATTTCACTAAATAAACAATTATTTATAAGCTGCTGCAGCTGTTATGGTAGGAAACTGCACTGAGATGGAGTTTCTTTGTATTATCATCTGCAGAAAATGAAAGCTATTTTTATGAAAATTTATGAATTTGTTCTTAATTGTGTGATTCTAGCACGTGCTATTGGAAAGTTTATTTACACGTGCAAAATGTAGAAGTTTTACAAGTGTATGTGCTAAATTCTAACAGTATATTGTTGAAACAGTGCTATTGGAAACAGTAGTGCAGAAGTTTTACAAGTGTATGTGCTAAATTCTAACAGTATATTGTTGAAACAGTGCTATTGGAAACAGTAGTGCAGAAGTTTTACAAGTGTATGTGCTAAATTCTAACAGTATATTGTTGAAACAGTGTTATTGGAAACAGTAGTGTAGAAGTTTTACAAGTGTATGTGCTAAATTCTAACAGTATATTGTTGAAACAGTGTTATTGGAAACAGTAGTGTAGAAGTTTTACAAGTGTATGTGCTAAATTCTAACAGTATATTGTTGAAACAGTGCTATTGGAAACAGTAGTGTAGAAGTTTTACAAGTGTATGTGCTAAATTCTAACAGTATATTGTTGAAGTGCAATTTCCACATGAATTTTTGTTAAAAGTGAATCCAAAGTAACAGTGAATGTATTGTATAGTTTTAAGCTTTTTGTAGGCTCAGGACTTTCTTATTTAAACTTTAAAAGTTGTAGAATTGTGCTGTTACTAATATATTTATCTTTAAAAGTGACAAAAGCTTGCACATTAATATGTTGAACTGTAAAAGTTATACAGGTGTGCTATTATTAATATATTTAACTTATAAAATATGCTACTTAGAAGCCGAATCAGGTGGAGTTGAGTCAGATTATGGAAGACAATAAACTTAGTATTGGACGCCGCCTTGCCTTCTGCTATTACTCGTCTTACCTGAAGATTGTGCTGAACCCGGACTTTGGATTGAGTATGAGTTTTGAACTATATTGACTTTTATTAATAGCATATTTTAATGTTATGTACTTCTGTGTATCTTTTAAATCAAAATATATTATGGAAGTAAAAACTGAAGACTTCTTAATAAAGCAAAGTGAAATAACAGTTTCAGTAAGATTCATTGTGTCTAAATGAAAGAAACAATGTCAACAGATATTTAATTTTTAGGCCTTGCATTAATTTTATAAATATTATTATAATATTATAAATCAATGCATTCTAATTATTACAGAATTTAGTTTCCTTGTTTATTGATTTATGACATCTGATATTTGTTAGTTTCTTGTATAGAATGTGCTAAATTAATTTGTAGATTTCTTTTTAAATCTGATCTTTACGTCTAACATTTCACAAGTCTGAAGTGAAATGTGCATAACATAAGAATCAAGGCTTGACATGGGCAGGTGGGTTAAGGAGTTCGACTCATAATCTGAGGGTTGAGGGTTCAAATTCCCATCGCACCAAACATGCTCGCCCTTTCAGCAAATTTATATTGAACATTTGATATTGACCAGTGGAAACACTCTTCACATAAGTTTAATGTATCTTTAATATTAGTTTAACATTTTTTTTAAATATTCATTTTGCATGACTTTTAAAACCTCTTTCTGTTGTTGTAAGAAATATTTTTAATGTAATAGTTTCTGTGTTAGTTAGGGTATATTATGTTGATATAGACCTAGAGTGCCTAGAAAGTTCTAATTCAGCATTAGATTTTTCATGTCCATTTAAATCTAGACTGTAAATATGTGAAGCTGGCTATAAGTTTTCAAGAAGACAGTAGAATGAATCACTTGGTGTGTTAACTATTGTAGATACTTTATGCAAATAAGCTTATTTCATTTTAAATTAGTCCTAGACTGTAGTAAATTTTTAACATTGACCTACAATAGTTTATGACAGTGTACAGATGTTCAAACATTAAAGGAAGAAATATAGTAATTTGTTATTGTCACATGGTCATAACATTAAATTATTGTCATAAGATAACTTAAAAGAAACTGATACTGAACTCACAACCTTATTGTACTTATATTTTCTTCACATTGTTTTTTATATACTGGGTTTTTATGCACCATCTATTTTTAGGCAGTATCTGTTTTGTTTTTATACAGCATTTAGAGAAAGAATTGTGCAGTATGAACAGCAATATGGCACCTCTATCCTTGTGAAGAAACTGTTTATACTTGTCACAGAGTCAGGTTTCATTCACAGGAACCTCGAGCATTATGGAGACGAAAATATTAAACGTGCTCATCAGCTACCAGATCTAGAACGGGACAGAGCTGGAACACAAAATCGAACATACAAGAACACAGTGTATGAGATCAGTGTAAATAAAGATAAGGTAACAGAAAAATCTGAATTCACTGTACAACATATAAACAGAACATTGCTAGTTTTCAGGAGTTTAGGAAAGAGTCACATGTGAGTCAATCAAAATTTAACTTGTTTGTTCTACAGGTCTAGATGTGGCCAGTGAAACATTGTATGTTAGCACCTCTGTTGTTCTTTTTAATTTTTATCTTGTATAGATTTTTTAAAATTTATATTTCTCTTGGCTGATCTGTTTGTATTCTTCAGTTAGTAGATGCAACTTTAATTTTGTTGTTTTTGTTTAGTTTAGTTTAGTTAGATTAATATAAAATATTGTCTTTATTTACAGCCACTAAGGTGTGTTGTGGAAGGAGCCACACCTCTTTTGTCCATGAGGGAGATGTCTCACGCCGCTAATAGTGGACTAACTGAAGACAAACTAAAGGAAGAAATTCTTCAGTTCTATCATGAACTTAATAATCTTCTAGAAGCTGATGTTGCTTGTTCCAATTCTTATGAGCTTATACTTTACAAAGGTAAGAATGTTGGTGTTGTATGCTTAAACTTAACAATTAACATTTCAAAGTGTTTTGTGTTGAAACATTATAATTACCACTTTAAAGTGTTGTGTGCTGAAACGATATAATTAATACTTTTAAGTTTGAGCATACAACACTTTATAATAAGCACTTTAATGTGTTCTATACTGAAACTTAATATTTAACACTTTAAAGTGTTGTATGAAGAAACTTAGAGTTCACAGTTTAATGAACTTGATCAAATCTATATATTAAAATAAGGAGTTCCATAGTAAAGTGAATAAATAAACTAATAAATAGTCCCATGGTAAAGTGAATAAATAAACTAATAAATAGTCCCATGGTAAAGTGAATAAATAAACTAATAAGGAGTCCCATAGTAAAGTGAATAAATAAACTAATAAGGAGTCCCATAGTAAAATGAATAAACTAATAAGGAGTCCCATAGTAGAGTGAATAAATAAACTAATAAGGAGTCCCATAGTAAAGTGAATAAATAAACTAATAAGGAGTCCCATAGTAAAATGAATAAACTAATAAGGAGTCCCATAGTAAAGTGAATAAATAAACTAATAAGGAGTCCCATAGTAAAATGAATAAACTAATAAGGAGTCCCATAGTAAAGTGAATAAATAAACTAATAAGGAGTCCCATAGTAAAGTGAATAAATAAACTAATAAATAGTCCCATGGTAAAATGAATAAATAAACTAATAAGGAGTCCCATGGTAAAGTGAATAAATAAACTAATAAGGAGTCCCATAGTAAAGTGAATAAATAAACTAATAAGGAGTCCCATAGTAAAATGAATAAACTAATAAGGAGTCCCATAGTAAAGTGAATAAATAAACTAATAAGGAGTCCCATAGTAAAATGAATAAACTAATAAGGAGTCCCATAGTAAAATGAATAAATAAACTAATAAGGAGTCCCATAGTAAAGTGAATAAATAAACTAATAAGGAGTCCCATAGTAAAATGAATAAACTAATAAGGAGTCCCATAGTAAAGTGAATAAATAAACTAATAAGGAGTCCCATAGTAAAATGAATAAACTAATAAGGAGTCCCATAGTAAAATGAATAAATAAACTAATAAGGAGTCCCATAGTAAAGTGAATAAATAAACTAATAAGGAGTACCTTAGTAAAGTGAATAAATAAACTAGTAAGGAGTCCCATAGTAAAGTGAATAAATAAACTAATAAGGAGTCCCATAGTAAAGTGAATAAATAAACTAATAAGGAGTCCCATAGTAAAATGAATAAATAAACTACTAAAGAGTCCCATAGTAAAATGAATAACTAAACTAATAAGGGGTACCTTAGTAAAGTGAATAAATAAACTAGTAAAGTGTCCCATAGTAAAATGAATAACTAAACTAGTATGAAGTACCTTAGTAAAGTGAATAATTAAATTTATAAAGTAACAAGTAGTTTATTAGGAAAGTGGATACATTTGTTTGTGAAGCTTCTGCTGGTTCAAGTGATTTTTGTGTTAATAATAAAAAATATTTTTTGCACCTTTATTATTTTATATTTTCGATAATATCATGATCTCCTAAATGAATAACAAAACTCCTTATGTGTATGTAATAATAAGTTAAAAACATGAAAAAGTTTGATACTTTGGTATGAAATTGCATCATTGTGAAGGTTTGTTGGTATGTAATAATAAGTTAACATGAAAAACAAAAAGTTTGATACTTGGGTATGACATTTCATCATTGTGAAGGTTTGTTGTGGGTTTTCAGATCAAAACCCAACCCTGATTTTATGTAATAGGATCTGCTCACAGAATTAAGAAAAATAAATAAATATGCAATTTAGAACATAAAATATTTTCATAAATATGAAACAGAATCTTACACTTTATCTGATTTCTAAGTTAGCAAGGAATGAGTTAAATAAGTTTGATACTTTTTGATGCACAATTCCAGTACTAGAAGGCAAAACAAATAGTGAAACTGGCCTCTTAGTCTTGTTGTATTGAAATCTTCCCTTTCTGTTGGTGTAGCAGATGTAAATATAAGGACTTACAATGGTAATGCCCTGGGTTTTATTCTGCATAGTGGATATGGGTTTGTTGTAAAACGTACAGTATTTGAAATGTTTACAGAAGCCTTTACTTGTGAAGATGAGGTACTCATATATTTTAGTGATACTTGTGTATATGTTACATTTTATTTTTGAAGTGTGAGGTTTCTTTCTTGCATTTTCTTTTGTTTTTAAAGTTCTAGTGGAACTAATCCTATATATATATATATATATTTTGTGTGTGCAGTTCTTGATAAATAATTATTGTTGTTCATAATCAATGTTTCAAATGTTAGATAGTAGTGATGGCCACAATGAACCGTTATCTCACGTGGTTAAAAATTCCATCGAGGAGAGCCTGGCCAAGGAATACCGGAGTATTTAACACAGAGAAGTAATACAAAATTTCTGCATGTAAGTGAAGTGTAAGTGCATCCGTTTAGAACTAGACAATAATATTTTTGAAAAGTTGAATGAAGTAAACATCAAAACCACAGACAAGTAGAAATAAAGGTTGAAGAGCTTTTTGTTTCAAGAAGTCATTTGGTAGGATGTATTAGATCAATGTATTATTATTGAAAAGAAAATTAAGATGTCCTCTTTTATTTATTTCATTATTCTGTGAATCCTCCACATATCTGCTGTTTATATGACCGTCAATATTTACAGGAATGAAATTCCATGGGTACCATTTTTTGTATTCCAAGCTATTAATATCTGTTTATGCAGTATTTATCACCAAAACCTTGCAGCTATCCTTTATAAAACACTTTGCATGAGTTGTTTCTCACATAAGATCTGATTACTTGTGCTTCTGACTTCAAAATCATTGTGAAACTTGATTAGAAGACTCGTCTGTTCTCCGCAGTACAAGCTTTGTACAGACAAAGAGAGAGTTAAGGGACACAACTGTTCTGTGACTCACATGTGAGGTACCACAATGATTAATGTTATAAAATGGGAAAAGAAATATTTCTCAGCCTTTCTGCTACAAGCATACAAATTTCAAAAAATTTACATCCAAACAAGTAAAATATAGGTATTAATATGAAGAAAAATATATTTATTCAAAATGATTGAGACATTCATTTGTGATCTGCCATTGATTCTGTTGCAATTGTAACACACACTTCATGAACCTACTGAAGAGATGAGTTTAATACACTCTGTCCCAATTCTCCTTTAAACTTCCACAGAACACCCCTGAAAATCTTACCTTTCTGTTATTAACACTCAGAATCTTTATAACTTCTGAATTATGCACATATTTTCTCCTAGATAATCAATCATAATTCTAAGAAATTTCTGGTAGAATATGTTGTAGTTCTTTACCAGATTATCCAAATTATCATTTACCAGATTATCATCTGACTTGCATTTGATGCTGTTTGATTTATCAAGCTGAATTTCTTCTTGGGTTTAGCAATCCATTCTTAAATTGACAAATTTCATCACTCAAGAATTAAGAATAATTTTAATTAACGATCATTTTCACATTTTGTTGACTATGAGATGCATGATGTCATTGTATTTAATGTAAACTACACTTTTGAAACAAAGTGTAGGAAACTTATCTTGAAACCTGTATGTTTTCATGAGTCATCACAGACTGAAGAGAACGTACAAAAGTGTGAAATCTCTGTTCTTTTGCTGACAGTTTGTTACACAAATGTTGTCTGTTTTATAAAACAGTGTGGCTGATATATTTATTTGCTGAGAATTCAGTAGATATGATATTGTCTAAATGGTATAGCAAGTATATATAAGTGGTAAATTGTTTGTTATATGATAGGTACTCATGCCTCAGAGCATTATGTTTTTTAATTGGATGTTGCTGTATTTCTATACAGTGTTTTTTGTCATGCTTTCTATTTTTTCACCCAAGTAATATATATAACTACAGGTACTGACTTTTGGTTATGTTCATGTGTGTAACACTGGGCAAACCACAAGGAAATTTTAAAACTGAGATTTGTTTATCTATAAATAAAAACTACAACAGAATGTACATTTTCCAACAAACATGGTTTCAAGTTTTAAAGAATAATCAAGACGTGACAAAGAGTTAAGTATTCAGTAATTTCAGTATCGTTATCTGAAATATAACATGATTTATTGTAATAAGATATTTATGACTAAGTTATCACTTTAATGTTTCTGGTTTTATAAATGCCAACTAACTGTAAAATGAGTGATGAATTTTTTATTTATAATGTTCCTCATTTAATAAATATTTATTTTGTAGTTCTGGTCCATTTGTCTTTTGTGAAATTTAAATAATGTTAAATCGGAAAATTAATAAAATACAAGTATTGTGATCACTGGAAGACTTGAATAGTTTGAGTATTTTGGTGTTAATTAGTTAATTAATTAGTTTTGTGGAATTAATGTGTTTTTCATGATTTTCATGCAACAGATATTTATAATATGGATAAAGCTTTAAAATTATAAAAATATGAATTGTCTAATGAGGTACGTTAGAATTCTGTTAGTTATTTTGTGTTTCAACATGTAGTTGTGATTATTTGACTTTTGTAGGCATGTATTGTATTAATTGATGAACTCTAACAAAATATAGTTTATTTCTTAATATAAGACTCATTCATTGTACTTTTCTATACATAGTAAAGAGCAACAACAGTTAAAATGTTACTTAGAAGTTGAAGTATAAAACTGATTACACAAGTCATTTTAGAGGTTCATTTAATATTTGTTATATATGTGAGATATTCTTACTTTAACAGCAGGTTTCATAATTTCTGGCTTTTAAACAATGTAAGTTTACTTATTAATAGGACAGTTTTGTGGGATGTTGACGTTTCGAAATCAACAATGGATAATTATTGTGTTATGTGATTGATGTTTGTTGATAAATACAGGGTTCCATTCACTTGTCACTTTAATAATCTAACATCAATGTTATGAAAGATCTTCCTACACTACTAAAAATATACAGTACAATACAAAAGCTGCTATTGTACTTTGATATAATCTTGAATGAAATTGAGTATCACTTAACAATTTGTGTAATACGATGTTTAGACTTCAATATGAAATTGTTCTGGCCTTTCAGTGTAGGAGTTGTGCTACACAGGAGGGATTGTAAGTTAAAAAACATTACCTTTGTTAAGACATTTTTAATAAAGAGCTGATTCAATTAATGTTAATTTTTGACCAAAGCATCATGTCTGTATGGATTGTTATCTTCGAAGTGTTCACTTAGTGTATTGTGGTTTTGAGGGTATTCAGGCTGTATGAACTGCACTGTATTATCACATTAGAGGCTAACCTCTCAATGTTTTATAGCCACGTAAATGTCTACATATGATATTTGTCTCATTTTGTGTCATATCTTATGTTGGCAAATTATTTACCTGATATGTCATTTTACATAGTAGATGTTTTCTGTTCTTATCTACAGAATACTGTAACAGTAAATAATAAAGATTATTGAAAATTTATTCCTGATGCATTTTCTGTTTTACATAAAAAAAGTTCTAGCAAAATTATTGTACTGGTTTTCATGAATTTATCGTGAAGTATTGGCATTCTAAAGAAAATCATAACGTATTAAAATATACAATATTATTAATGAAACTTTGTAGAATGGACGGCAACTTTCTGTTGTGGAGACACAAGTTTAGAGGTCGACATTTCAAAAGTCTTCCACCTTTCATCTTCAAGAAATGTCGTCCTCTACACTTTTGTCTCCACAACTGGCAGTTGCCGTTCATTGTACAAAGTTCCATCATGAATACTCTGCCTAAACAGTCGATCAAAGAATATTGTTAATAATGCTCACTTATTAAATTGCTAGGGAAAGTACTTGGCATTGCTCAGGTTATCGGTTGATAGATTCCAGATAACTAGGTTAGTGTGTGAATTCAGAACCCATTTTAACATAGGACAGTTGAAAATATCTTTATTTTACAGAAACCCAAAAAGTTACAGTAAATGATGAATTATTAATCACCAAAGAACTTTATTATTGCACTAAATATTTCACATGTATATTTGATATTATAATTTTCTACCATATCTTATCAGAATATATTACAAGTTTTTACCCTTGTAGTATTTCAGCTTGGACAATAATTTTTTAAAATAATTATTTCGCATTTGCTGTCAAGTTGAAAACGTTTTACTGTCATCACATAAAGCTGACCACGTGAAACGCATGGGCTTTGCAGGTTCAGACGAGCAACCTTGAATGATTGATTGTTCCTGTGCCTTGTTGGCGCTTAAATACACTTAACCAGATAGAACAGTTAGATTGCTGCCTACTCCTTACGATAATAATAAAATTATTGGAGATAATTATATATGTTACTGTCCGTTACATTCTCAAACTCATAAAAAAGCCATGGTGTGTCACTTCATGCTTGATTTTGTAAACTAAAAGGAATCATAAAAACCAAAATGCATTTATCAAGATAAAATAGTTTAATTACCGTCTGTCCATTACGATTTTAGTGATGGAGGTGCAAAGAGACTATGAAACCTAATAAGTGTTGGTATGATTTAAAATAAATTAATAGATACGCTTAAAGTAAGTACATAGCGTGAAATAACCTAACCCTGGAGCCAATTGAATAAAATTTATTATGAAAGTAAAAATATTTATCTAGTATTAAACTTAAATTGTTTCTGAATTAAGGTGTGTTCTGTATTACACTAAGGTTTTCAATAAAATATAAACATGAAAATAAATTAAACAGTCAATAAATAGTTTTTCAGATTGTTATTTATGCATTTAATTTTATACTTTCAATACATAGGTTAACAAGAATGTTATTTTTGTTCCAAGCAACATGAGATAAAAGTTATTGTTGGACTGTATTATTTCCAAAACTAATTTTATATCTTAGAAACTGTTAACCTAACTGATATACTACAAGGTATCCTGGGAGGTGATGGTATTTGTTTCAACATTTTTAACAAGCTGTACTCTAGTCTGTAATAGTAAAAGATCGTGTCTGTTTTCAATCAGATCCGGCATCGCCAGATGCATTAAGGCGTTCGACTCGTAATGCAAGAGTCGCGGGTATTACCAGGTAGCCATGACTAAAATAGTATTACCGGAGTAACTAAGACTAAACAAGTGTTACCAGAGTAACCAAGACTAAACAAGTTTTACCTACATTGTGAAATTACACTGCTAAATTAGGGGCGGCTAGTGTAGATAGCCCTTATAAACTTTTGCGCGAAATTCAAAATAAACAGTTACAGTGAAATATATCGAAACTGACATACCCGTGTACTGCTGGTGTCTCACTGACTGGTTAATACATCAGAAACCTTTTGACGTATTAACTTTATTGCTAGTGTTTGGCGAGAGGCCTCTTCAACGCCTGAGATGACATATGTAATGTGACTAACATATAACATTCTCCTTTGCTTTCAATTATGCGTTCTTATAATTACTACATGAAGAGTATCTAAATGTTAATATACTAACTGGAAATAACCAGTCTCAGGATACAAGAAATTATATGAACTGATTTCCCAGTTTTGTTAAACTGAAAGAAGTTTTCGAGAACTTAAAATTCATTATTTTAACTTGCTATTTTTATTTTTCATATAAAATTTTGTTATATTGTTACTATGTCCACTACGATATAAACATTGATGTCTAGAGATAGAGGTTGTTAAACAGCATGTTAACAAGTGTTTGTGTGTACGTGTTTATTATATATTATATATCAGTTCCAAGAAAACACTATTTTAGTTTCACAAAATTTAACATTTTACAAAACTATTATAAATGCCATTTTTTAAAACAAAATGTATAAGCTATTAAACTTTCTATAGGAAACCTTATATTTTTATAAATATTTTAATTACACTACACGTTTATTTTGTCGTGTTTTCAGCTTTAAGGTAACAGGGTATCTGTTCTCATAAAGATGATACAAGTTGAAATATCCTGCAGTAACATCAAATTAATTACTAAACCAATCACGGTTCTCAACTGTCTGTGATTTGTATGATTGGTCAGTAACAATAAGGTTAAACAAACAATGTATTTTATTGGCTCATTCACTGTGATAGTTACCTGCTTTTGTTTGTTTGGAATTTCGCACAAAGCTACTCGAGGGCTATCTGTGCTAGCCGTCCCTAATTTAGCAGTGTAAGACTAGAGGGAAGGCAGCTAGTCATCACCACCCACCGCCAACTCTTGGGCTACTCTTTTACCAACGAAAAGTGGGATTGACCGTCACATTATACGCCCCCACGGCTGGGAGGGCAAGCATGTTTAGCGCGACGCGGGCGCGAACCCGCGACCCTCGGATTACGAGTCGCACGCCTTACGCGCTTGGCCATGCCGGGCCTAGTTACCTGCTCCTAATATTATTGTATATGTATTTTTTACCATTCATCAAAATGGAAACCAAACAATACATGAAGTAAATTATATATGTAAAAACGGCTGGTTTGAGTTGAGAAAATTTTTATGTATAGGAGCGAACAACTTTTCGACATTCTTCAGTCATCGTCAGGCTCATAAAGGAAGAAAGAGGTAACTGATCGATAGCTGACCACATGTTTGAAGGGGGGTTGTGTAACTGAGTGTAGGAATGTAGAGGGCGTGCTTGATGTTTGATTATATTTATTGATATAGGTATAAAGGTGTTCCTTTGTATTGGTTTATTTTGGGCTTGAGTTGTTGTATAAGTAAGGCTTCTTTAATTTTTCATTTGTTTATGTTTGTTTCTTTATTTAGTATTTGAGTGTTTTCTATGGTTATGTTGTGTTTATTTGATTTGCAGTGTTCAAAAACATGTGAAGGTGACTTTTTATGTTCTTTGAATCTGGTTTCCATTTTTCTACTTGTTTCTCCAATATAGAAGTCGTGGCAGTTATCACATTGTATTTTATAAATAATGTTGGTGTGGTGTTTGTCAGTGTAGTTTTTACATTGTATAGACCTTAGTTTTGTGCCTGGTTTTTGAATAAATTTGGTATTAACTGGAATGTCATATTTTGTTACTAGTTTTTGCCAAATGTTGGTGATTTTTCTGCTGATGTCGGGAATATATGGTATGCAGCAGTATATGGTTTCGTGATTATTTAATTCGTGGGATATATTTACTTTTGTTAGTTGATTTTGCTTTTTGTTTTGGTGTGTGCCTATAATGTTTTATACCGTTTATGGAGGAAACTTATTGATGTTGCTGAAGTATTGTTTTATTTTATCTAATTCGTCGTTAATTTTACCTGGTGAACATAGTTTTATGGCTGTGTTTATTTGGTTTCTTAGTTTGTTGAGTTTTTGTTTTGTTTCATTAATTGAATTTAACTGATCTACATTTATAAGAACCCTATGATTAATTCCATCTTGTCTACTGAAAAGACCACATGTCTATAGCTTTTCTTTTGCCAGTACTTGGGATCCAATGGTTGTTTCGTCCTTTTGGTGTAGTGTTCTCTTCCAAGTTCACTGAGATTGGTTACTAGATGCTTTAGACATGTTAAAGAAAGACAGATAGCACAAAATAATATTAAGTCTTTTTCCATAACAGGATTCTTTAGAGACTGATAAAAGACGCGAGACTCCAAGACGTACAGTTAACTCTGAGTTGGTCATCGCTATTAACAATATAAAGTGATTAGATAATTTTATAACAAAGAGGAAGAACTGTAAACATGTTTATTTGGTTATAAACCGACAGATTTAACTGTTTTATCTCATGATGTAGAGAAGATGAATATCATCCTGTACTATTAGTAACAACACTGTTAACTTTACATCGTTACTGAAGTACACAAGGAATATATAACCGGTAGTACCATATACCACATTGTTTTATATACCAGTTGAGGTGATTGTTTACCATATTTCTTTGCAGAAGTTCCAGATCTGGCTAATAAATAATAATAAGTTTCTAAACATTTGAACACTGATAAATTAATCGAAATACGTTGTGTTGTACTTATTTCTCTGACTAATCAGTGTAATTGTATGAATTGATTGTAATAAAGTGTAATATCTAATGTATTTATCTAAGTCTCTGTTTGTCTCCCTTTATTTATCAATCAAATTTTAAGACATAAAATGCTCAGCTAAAGGGATTTCTTGTATTCGAACCATACCATTTCTACTTTGAAGACGTTAAAAATGTGACGGCGAATCCCACTTTCGTCTGTCGCTTCAAAAATTAGGGACGACTAAAGGAGACATCTGTGGAAGAAAATCAGTAAACAAACCCATGATGTATTCATGGTAGAAAATTTGAATAAAAAAATGAATCAGTTGTAAAAGATTATTTCGGAATCAATAAGCATGTGTTTAATATTATTTTTAACGTAACCACTTCAAAATTAGTAAAACTATAACAGTAACCCCATCTACGTTTTATTGTTTAAATTAGAGGCAATGTGATTGTTGTGAGACTACGATGAGAATCAGTACAACTGGGGTTGATTATATTATTTATGTCAGTATAACTGGTGTGAGACGATTTGGGTGTCAGAATGACAGTTGAGAAACTATTACAGGAGTCAGTGTGACTAATTTGACTATTTTTATGGGTGACAGTGGCTTGTGTGAGACCGTTATGAATGTCAACAATACTAAAACTGTTATAGATGTCACTGTGACTGTCTTGAGTCTATATGTAGGTGTGAGAGTAACGTGTACGAGACTGTTATAAAAGTTATGCACGTGACTTCATGTACCTGGTCGGCTTTGTTTATTCCGCTATATTGGACCTAATAACAATATAATAAAAGAACAGAAACCTTATTTCCAGTTAAATACTTAGAATTGAATCGTATAATAATACCAGTTGGTTTTGATGCTGATGGTTGAAAAAATACAGGGTTGACCTTTGGTTATCTTTGTTGGTGTCTCCATGTAGAATAATGTGGCTGCTGCACGTGAGTAACACCATCATATTCCTGTTGTGCACGTACAACGTACAGTCAAGTCCTGACCCTCTAGTTGAACTACAACCTTTGCAAAAGACTGAAAGACAGTGGTTGTGACTAACGTAGTTATAAACATATTCGTAACGTATTTAAAGTGTTTTCTTTCGAAGAATGAAATTATCATGAATATTGGGCATTATGTTGTGTCTACCGAGAGGAATCGAACCACTGATTTTAGAGATGTACATCTGAAGATGCACCACTGTTTCATCGGAGGACATCATGAATATTAATATTAGAACCACAAAAGCTTCGAAAACAGACATTTTTGATACAGACCCAATTAAAACAACGCTCTATCCTAGCCCACAGTTATGATTACAGTATTGACAGTGTCTGGGGAAGATTTTCAAGTCTCCAGCAGTTAGTCCAAGTAGCATCATGAGAGTCCAAGCAGCATCACGAGAGTCCAAGTGGCATCACGCAAAGATTATCTACTCTTGTGACAATTTCCTGCACATTTTGAGCCGTACATTATAATAAGATGTATTTATTATACAGTGTTAAACACTGTCTTTATCAAGTTTTATTTGTATAGTGTTATGAAATTGATTTCTTCTGGCACATACTCATACTATATACTATCTTCTTGCTAGTTTTTCGATATAATTAAGACACTGCATAGGATACCATGAAAGTTATTTCAGTTCCTAAGTTTGATCGGTATGTTCAATCAAGCAGAACCATTAGGATATGCCCTTGCTAGAAGTATAAGTGTATTCTAAAGAATGATATGTATTCTCTCCCTGGCTTATACAGTTATTAACAAAGATCAGTGAAGCATTACCATAAGATTAATATTTACGTTCTATAATGGCATGAACGAATTAACCCCCATAAAATGGAAAGAATGACAGAATATTCTCTTGTCCTAACACTTTTACACAACATGATTCAGAAACCATAAATTCATCTAATAGTAACGTTTTAAATTAGGAAAATATACTAAAATAAGACATTTGAAAAAATTATTTGGAATAAACTACAGAAATTAATTTTGTGTTTTTTTTTTTTTTTTAATTTCGCACAAAGCTACTCGAGAGCTATCTGTGCTAGCCGTCCCTAATTTAGCAGTGTAAGACTAGAGGGAAGGCAGCTGGTCATCACCAACTCTTGGGTTACTCTTTTACCAACGAATAGTGGGATTGACGGTAACAATATAACGCCCCCACGGTTGAAAGGGCGAGCATGTTTGGCGCGACGGGAATGCGAACCCGCGACCCTCAGATTACGAGTCGCATGCCTTAACACGCTTGGCCATGCTGAGCTCAGAAATTAATGTACTGTAAGTTCTTTAGTAGAGTTTTAGTAACAATGGTACTCTTTTAGGGAATTATTAGTTTTAGTAACAATGTTACTGTTTTAGAGTATTATTAGTTTTCGTGACAATGGCACTGTGTTAGGGTATTATTCAGTGCTTATCACTGTTGTTTTTAGTTGGTTCCGATATTGGGGTGCTCAGAGTACAGATAACCCATTACGTAGCTTTATGTTTAAACTAAACTGCTCAAAAAAATTAAAGGAACAACTACGTTTTTTTATATAATTTATCGCAGTGTTCTAAATATCATAACATTTTTATTTTTTTATGTAATTTGCCTCATTTCAGTTCCATCTGTATCCATTTTATAATGTGTGATAAACGGCAAAACACGAAGAAATAAAATTAAAAAATGACCAATACCACAAAACTGATATACCCTATGAAACAATATTTTAAACAGTTTACATGCGTTTATTCAAAAATGTTTGAAACATTCAATATCTAGTGTGACCACTGTGGGCTGTGACACGCTCTCGACACCGATTGGCACACTCCCAATCAGTCTATCGATATTATTTTGGGGTATGGCAGCCAACTCGTCTACCATGGCTTGTCGGAGTTCCTGTATATTCTGAGGAGTGTGCTGGCGTTCACTAGCACGCATCGTTAACATGTCCCAACAATGTTAAATCGGATTTAAATCTGGAGATCTGGCGGGCCACTCAAAAGTCTCTATTTCTTTCTCGTCAAGGAAGTCCATATACAGTCTGGTGACGTGGGCTCGCGTTAACCTGCATGAGAATGGACCCATCGCTGACAGGACCGGCAGAAGGCCTCACAATGGGTTCCAGAATTTCGTCTCTATATCATCGTGCGTTCAGAGCACCCCTGTCGAGTATGAGTAAGTCCATGCGGCCATCCAAGCATATGCCTGCCCAGACCATTACAGAACCTCCTTCATAAGAGTCGACTTGCACAGTGTTACAGGCGGAAAATCGCTCTCGTCAGCGTCTCCACGCTCTCACACGTCCATCATCACGAGACACAATGAACGTGCTCTCGTCTGTTCACAGCACGGTGGTCCATTGATGAAGTTTCCAGTCCAGGTGCTAATGAATAAACTACAACCTGGCTGCATGTTACGCACTGTCAGAAATACGCCTCTTGCAGGCCGTCTGGCTGTAAGGCGTCCTTCGTGCAGATGATTGCAAACTCTTTGGGTCGACACATGGGTTCCAATGGAATGCTGAAGGCCATTTTACAGTGACCGAGCCGTAGCTAACCTGTCTTGCAAACCGATAGTCACGATGTAGCGGTTCTCTCTGGTTGTTGTGCAGCGATGATGGCCTTGACCTAGTCTCCTGGTAGCGTCACCAAAGTCGATTGATGACGCTTGGTGACACATCGACGCGATATGCCACACTCCTTTGTGTCTGGCCATCTTTCAGCATCTGGAACACCCTGGCCACTTCATTCTCTGTCAGATGGCGCCTGACTGCTTGGGTACGCAAGATGAAGTTACACACTGACAAAACGATCCGCAAAAGATCCACATTGGTGTTTGTTTGGAGAATTAATGAAGAATGCATAGTTTCACGTTACAACCTTATACAGAATACCTTAAGTTGTATTCTCCTTGAGTGAGATGAGTTTCATTTGAGTTGTTTCAAACTTCACTCGCAAGCTTAAAAAAATACACTTGCAGAAGAACGGATATGTCTATCACACATAAATTTAGTTGTTTCTTTATTTTTTAGCAGTATATAAACAAATAAAACAAATGACCTACCTAGGAAATTTATTTCAAAAACTATGCCAATTTGCATATTCACGTATTCTACCAATGAAAATGATCAGTGGTCAGCACTGTTGATACGCTATTGTAAATTTTCAATACCTTTAAAGTGACGAAAAGGAATCAATGTAAATTGTATATTGCAGTTATTCCATATCAGAAAGACTGTCATCTTTAAACTATATGCATTCTAGTACATTGTTAAATTTCAAATATTTCAACAATATAATTAATTCAACACTTATGTTCTATCAATTTTAAGTTAACTTAATATTGTTATTTTTCTGTGTCTGTGGTATTTTTGTATATTTATTTTACTATAAATTACTTTTTGAAATGCCTTAGTAGTCTTTTAAAAATTCTAATATTCATTTTGCCCTTAAATATTTTGTTTGATTTTGTGTGTTTCAGTTTATAAGTTTCAGCATGGTTTTTCTAACGAACTGAGAATAAATTCACATGGCCACCATGATGAATGGAAATATAGTAAATGAAAAACAAAAATTTGAAGGTTCCGTTAAGAAAAATAGTCAAACACGTTTGAATAAGAATCAGTCTATAAAACTTTATAGAAAGAAACAAAAACGCCGAGAATTACAGAATTCTCAAATTCAGAAACTTGTATCTCAATACGAAAAGGTAAAATAGCGAACTTGATCAAGTTGGATATAGTGTTATTCAAGATTAAGCCTAAACGTTTAAACTAATATTAATACTGTGTGACTGCTATTGTTATTAGACTTATATAGCTAGTAATAAATAAATAATTAGGCGAAGCAGTACTGTAATCGTATATATCTGCTATGCAACGTAGCATGTATTTTCTATTATGCAAAATGTATATTTTTAAGACTGGTAATAGTCGCTTAATGTTAATGAAATTAGTTTGCTATTATTTTAGGCTTATCGTACTTTGTAACATTTTGAGAATTATGCTGCAAATTCTGAGCTACTCTTTGGTAAAACTATCGTCAGTGACCATCGTTTGGTATGGTGCATCTGATGTCTTGTTACATTCCATTGTCTGATACTTCAGGTTCCATGTTAGTACGTTTTGCAATGAACTGTGAGGTCAGGTTGTAAATCACACGTTCCTGAGGTCACACATCTGCAGATTTTGTCTTTCCTCTTTGTAATGTATATATAGCATATGAGGCAAAGGGGTAAATCTTTATAGCACAATTAATTCATCCTGTACAATTGCCTGACAAACGTTTGGTGTTCCATACCTGCTATTACAGTGAATAATTGTTTAGTGTTCAATTACACCAATAATAAATTTAAAAGACCTGGAATTTCCTTCTATTTGATACCTAGTCATGCTATTGGAAAGGAGAGAAGAGCGTTGTGGCTGAAAGATATGAACAGTAAAACACAGGAAGTAAGAGGAAAGCTGTGGGAGCCACATTCTGACTATGTGTGTGTTCAGCTCGTTTTATATCAGAAAAACATTGGCTTACTTTTTTTTTTTAACACAGGTTAATTGTATATTACTAAATACTGGACACGGGGGTATTCTTTTGGGTCATCAGTCCACAAAATGGTGGGGTGCTGGTTGAGGCAAAAATGAAACTCAATCAATTGTATATTTCAATTACTGATGCCTTGGCCGACAACTTCTCTACTTACTGGTAAGATACTACAATTGATAATTTGACTATGAAACAATAACGTGGACAATAATTGAATAATTTGTACATCAGTAACATGAATTCAGTAGATACAGTTGTGGATGCTTCTCTATTGTTTGCCACTTTGTCATGTTACCAGGAATAATCACATGATTGTGATTTCA
This sequence comes from Tachypleus tridentatus, assembly GCF_004210375.1. Taxonomy (NCBI): domain Eukaryota; kingdom Metazoa; phylum Arthropoda; class Merostomata; order Xiphosura; family Limulidae; genus Tachypleus; species Tachypleus tridentatus. Next base: position 6,822,545 of record NC_134829.1, on the reverse strand, counting down.
TACTGACCTAAAAATCTTGAACTTTCCACACTGTCACTGTATGTGGGCTTTTGCTTCCAAGAGGATGTTTAAGCCATTGAGCCGAAGGCACAAAAGCAAACTCATTATATTTAACTGTTTTACATTGTATCTTGAAAGGTATTTTTATAAAACTTGATTTTGTGAAATACCCAGTTCAAAATGTTTTTGTTTTAAATTATTATATATATTTTGTAACAGAGCAGGGAAGGGAGAAGTGATGGATTTTATTTTCTGTTAATAAAAATATGGAAAGGTCATTTTGAATTAAAGTTTTCTTAAATGTAAGAAACAATGAACATTATTTTAAGTATTCAGTTAATTGCTGTATTTTTAGTTTCTTTTGATCACAAGGTTTGGTTTGAAGCAGGAGAACATTAATTTTTTAAGTTTTCATCAACTTCCAGTCCTTGTTATTGTCAGTGTTACCATGAGATATGCCTTGTTTCACCAACTTCCAGTCCTTGTCATTGGTAGTGTTACCATGAGATATACCTAGTTTCACCAAGTTCCAGTCCTTGTTATTGTCAGTGTTATAAGATACTCATAGCTTTAATACAATGCTGATGTAAGATGTGGGTTTAAAGTCAATTCTAATTAAATGGAAAACACAAAAGACTATTCTTGTCATTTAACAGTTTTGGTATATGAATATACTTTCTAAGTAAATTTATGACATATTTCTTCAGGTAGAAGTTTTCCATGACAGAACTATATGACCAAAAAAGTTTGATTTTGCTGTGAACCAGGTATACAAGTCCAAACATCCATTTGATAATTTTGTAAATTTTCTAAATTAACAAAACAAATTTATTAAATTTACTGTGGAATTTGATGAAAACAGAAACATTAATGTTTTGGACTAAAATACTGACATAAGTAATGACATATATTCCTTCAAAATCTTTTAAAAATTGACTTGCAGTGACACCATCAAGACATCCAGATTTCACACTTGACATGCTATGTAGTTTGTTAGACAGTCTTGTCTTTGTACTCTTGTCATCTCAAGATCATGAAACTCAGTTAAACCTATAAAAGTTGTTATATAACAGTGGCTATACAACAAAGTTAATTAACATTTTGTAGTCTAAATAATTTAAAACTAAAAATTTTAAATCGATATACCCATGTAGTGTACCAAATTGTAACATATTTAAAAAGAAATGATTTGAGATGAACTACATTGGAAAACCTTCTACTAAATATCTGACATACTGAATACAGAAATCTACAGACTGGTCTTCTGTAGAAACAATGTGGGAAAAATGTTATGTAACAACAAAAATAGTAACAGTGGTGCTTACCAGTTATTGTGTTAAGGCTGGAATGATGAGAGTACAGGTCAAATAAGATGTTTCATGAAAACAAGAAATAAAGAACTTTCTAGAAGCTAGAAATTTAGGAAAATGGATTCTACATTTACATTCTACCTTACTGAAACTAAATTGATTTGATCCACAAATAAAACTACTACAAAATTTTATATATTTGTGAAAAAGGTAAAAAAAACTTGGACAATCTGGATATTTTAGAAATAAACAGATGATTGGAAACAGATCAGAAAATGTTCAACCAAACAAAGTTGGACTTTCCCTTACTTGTGTTCAGGTGAATGTCAGGGTCATTTCCAGTTCTTTGTTTAAACATGTATAAAGAACCTTCTTCAAAACATTTCAGTCTGTACCTGATGAAGCTTTTACTAACAAAACCACAGTCATAATAAATTATGAGAAGTATAAAATTCTCTTATGTTTCTTTATTCTCTAAATATTTACCTGTAGTTCCACTGTCTCATTTAGCTTGGTTAACAAAAATATTTTATCATAATTTAAACATTAGGATTGGTTATAAACTAACAATACTGTACAGTAAAAGTTAAATATTTTTTTGTGTGAAGCTTCAAAATGCTGATTGTATACTGTAATGATTCATTAGTTCTTATTCAGAAATCAACATGTATTTGTGTAATAAAACTAATTTTTTTCTTTTTATCATGTGAAGATTGACTCTACTGCAGTGAGGAACTTTAGAGATTTTCCATTGTCTCATAATACAAAGCTAGGTAAGGTATATCTTGTGATCAGAGCAGTATTGAACAAAAGTTTCACACAAGAACTTGTAAGACTTCTTGTAGGAAGTATCTATGCAAGAATTATTTTTTTTCACAGTATGGAGACTTGTAATGTCTCAGGTGATTGTCATAAGCTAGTGCACTATTTGTGAAATTAAGTATTGGTTGTGTAGTTCAAGGAGAGTTTTTATACTGAAGAATAGTCAACTGTTTTTGGTTGTATGTAAAAAATAAAGTAGACAAAATTGTGCATGTTTTCAGCAATTTTTATTAATTTTTAAGATGCAAATTGTAGAATTGCTTAAAAGATGTTAATAAAAAACAAGAGGAAAATGATGGTAAGATAAAAAAGTTTAATTGAAACAGTTCAGGAAAAAAATACCCTTGTTAACCCTATAGATGGGTCAAAGGTCATGTCATTGTGTTTGTTGACTTGAATTCAGAATTTTATTGAATTATTATTGTATCAGTTTACATCAATAATTTTGTAATCAAACTGTAGATTACAATTCATATTCTAATTATACATTATTGGTTTCTAAATGTGAAAGTAAACATTAAATACATCTAAACATTGATATTTGTTGCATGGTATGTTGAATGTAACACTGGTTCAATTTAGATGTTTAAAATTTAGAATATAAAATAAAAACCTCCCATCTTTTCTATGTGATATCACTATTATACTGAATCAAACACAGTGACCTCTACTCACCTTTTTTTATTTATTTTGGAAACATTCCCTTATGTACACTTAATTTTATATATGATGTAAATAGCCAATCGTAAGCTCAGAATGTCCCACAAATGTTTTTCCCTATTATTTTCAAATATAATAACATTATTTTTTTCTTTCAAGATGAACCTTTGTGCTTGTAAATTGAGTGGTCAGTCTGTTTTATTTTTTTACCCATACACAGCTCCATTACTAAACTTGATAGATTATAATGGATTTTTTATGGTATTAATATGGTAATTTTATATTTTTTTGTTATTCAGGTATATATATCTATCTAAAACCTAACATATATCTAGGCCAGCAATGGCTGCAAGTTCAGTATAATAAAAATAATAAATGGATATACATTTATATAATGTATAGTGTTATAACAATTAAGTCATATAGATTAAACATTTGTGTTTTTGAATTATAATTTGTAGTTATTATAGAAACAAAAGAGCATAATTTATTTTCCTAATTATTGATGGTAATTACAAGATTGGTCAAATCTGTTTTATACATACAGAGATTCTGATTTGATAGTGGAAATAACATAAAATATAAACTTTTTCATGATAAACATTTGGTAAGTATCAGGAAGTTGTAAACATTTTATATATTAAATTTAAACATTTTTAACTCTAAAATAAGAATTACTCTGTATGTTGCCAAGTTAACATTCTGAAAGAAAAAATTACTGATCTTGAATTAAAATATTTTAGAACTTAATTTTAAAAAATATGATATTTTGTGTATGAAAGTCTTGAAACGTATACTAATAAACTGGAAGATTTTGTGAACATATGAGTACATTACCAAAATTCATAGAATAATTATTTTCGTGGTTACGAGCTGGGTGCATTCCACCCAGCTCATAGTGGATGGATTAAAAATGAGTGAATTTTCAATACAATAAATATTATTAATTAAAGAATATTTAAAGTTGGTAATTTTTTCATTTAATTCTATTCTAATTTGCTTGGAAATCTTGTATTTGAATTTGTTGACTTATCAAAGTTTTCTAAATGTTTTCTCTTCCTTATAGATTACTAATGATAGAACCTGTACTATTTCTCAACATCTGCTTCACAAATATTTCATTCATATCATTGTATTCCTTATTTTTGATTGAAATAGTTTTTAGTACAATCTAATTGTTGGATTTTCAGGTTATGTTACTGATATTCTTGAAATGAAAGTATTAAAATGTAAAAAAATAATGCTTCTAGATAATCTGTGATGACAGGAAAACCCACTTGTAGAGAAAATATATATGTAAAAATGGCTGGTATGGGTAGAGAAAGCTCTATGTAGAGGAGCAAACAATGTTTCGAACTTCTTCGGTCATCGTCAGGTTCACAAAGAAAGAAAGAGCTGACTGACCGATAGCTGACCAGATGTTTGAAGGTGGTTGTGTAATTGAGTGTAGGAATGTAGAGGGCGTGCTTAGATGTTGGATTATATTCATTTTTGTAGGTATGTGTTCCTTTGTATTGGTTTATTTTGGGCTTGTGTTGTTGTATAAGTAAGGCTTTTTTAATTTTGTGTTTGTTTATGTTTGCTTCTTTATTTAGTATTTAGGTGTTTTCTATGGTTATGTTGTGTTTATTTGACTTGTAGTGTTCGAAAACGTGTGAAGGGGACTTTTTATGTTCTTTGAATCTGGTTTCCATTTTTCTACTTGTTTCTCTGATATAGAATTCGTGGCAGTTATCACATTGTATTTTATAAATAATGCTGGTGTTCTGTTTGTCAGTGTAGTTTTTACCTCAGTTTTGTGCCTGGTTTTTGAATAAATTTGGTATTAACTGGAATGTCATATTTTGTTACTAGTTTTTGCCAAATGTTGGTTATTTATCTGCTGATGTTGGGAATATATGGTATTCAGCGGTATATGGTTTCGTGATTTTTTGATTTGTGAGATATATTTACTTTTGTTGGTTGATTTTGCTTTTTGTTTTGGTGTGTGCGTATAATGTTTTATACGGTTTGTGAAGGAAACTTACTGATGTTGATGAAGTATTGTTTTATTTTGTCTAATTCATTGTTAATTTTCTCTGGAGAGCATAGTTTTATGGCTGTGTTTATTTGGTTTCTTAGTATGTTGAGTTTTTGTTTTGTTTCATGTTTTGAGTCCCAAGGAATGTATATTCCAGTGTGGGTGATTTTTCGGTGGATTTCTGTTTTGAATTGTGTATCGGTTCTTGTAATTTTGACCAAAGATGGTTGAAATGTTGTTTGTTGTTCTACTAATACCAGCCATGTTTACATGTGTATAATGCTTCTAGATGTATGTAAGAAATGTTGTTTTAATGCACAGTTTTGATCTGTACAGATAGTGTAACTTTAGTAATAGCATTAAGATGTATATATACATGCAGGCATGCACACTCATACACTAATAAAATCTAGATGAAACATTAATTGAAGAAAATTTAACTTCATTTACTGATATTCACTTATGTGAGAATGTTTTCTTGAGCTTCAGGTGTTTAATCTTTTGAAATAATAAATTGTTAAAATTCACTTAAGGATTTCATTTTGTAATACTTCATGTTATACTTTGTCGTCTCAGGGTTAAAAGATGGGGGATATTTTGAACCAACAGAAATTCAGAAAGAAGCAATAGGGCTTGCACTGAGGGGGTTGGATATACTGGGAGCAGCTAAGACAGGATCTGGCAAAACCATTGCATTTCTTATTCCAGTAAGTATTTTTTTAACACAAAGGACTTAGAATGTTTATAATTATTGAAATAGCAGTAACAGTAAGTACTGCAGGAAGGTAACATTCCTATAAATCCAGATATTTTCCTATATTTCAGAAAGTTGCCTGCTACAAAATGGTGGAATTAGTCAACACAGTTTAGTTGTCCAATTTAAACAGTAATTTCAATTTTGCATACAAAGTGATGACTTTTTGCAGCATGTAAATATATGTTTAAATGAGTTCATTAGATGAAAAGTCTCTTTGAATGAACTGTACATGAACTTCATACAGTGTTGAATGAACTGTACATGAACTTCATTGTGTTGAATGAACTGTACATGAACTTTATACAGTGTTGAATGAACTGTACATGAACTTTATACAGTGTTGAATGAACTGTACATGAACTTTATACAGTGTTGAATGAACTGTACATGAACTTCATACAATGAATATAAAATGTTTTTTTTTAACTGATATTTATCTGTGTTTTATACTTGATTTATTACCATTGTAATATTTTTCTCACACTGGGTGATTGGTATGATTTATTAGTTAATTAAATATTAGATTTATAAGTTTATTACATTAAATTATGTAGTTATTTTCAAATGAATTGACTACAAAAAATTGTAACACAAAAATAATTAGGTTTCAATACCTGTGGTGGGCTGAGTACAGACAGCCCATTGTGCAGCTTCATGCTTTTTAACAATGAATAAACATACTGTTAGAATTTAAATTATTTAGATAATTGGAATAGTAAAAAATGATTGATTGAAAACCACAAATTTGATTAGTTGACTAATTAACCTATAAACATGGCTGTATCATAGTGTGTGTGTCATAACAGAATTCCTTGTGACGAGAAACCCACTTGATGTAAAATGTATTCAAAGATGGCTGGTGTATTAAAACTTTAATTAAAATAAAGCACAGGACAATATTTCTACCATCTTGGGTCATCATCAGGTTAAGAAATGGAGTTTGGAACTTACTGTTTTGAGTAGATGAAAGACACAACCTGTATTCTTGAAGTCTTGACTTGAAAGAATGAGGTGGCTTCCAAGCACTTTAAAATGACTGAGAAAGCAGCTACAGTTGGTTATTCACATGAGTCGTTGAAATATGTACATATAAGGGACTGTTTCCAAAGACAGAGAAGAGGGTAGAGTCACTGTGTTTGGCTCAGTACATAAAAAAATATCTTAGCAAAGATATGAGGTTTTTATTTTATATTACAGCTTATCACTATCAGTAATTCATATACAACTGTATATTCATTTAAAATAGTAATTACAATACTTCTGTTGCTAGATAGAAACATTCATTTTGATTAGTTGGTTACTTACGTTAGTCAGTTTAATTACAATACTCATTACAAGATCGTTAGAATAATGGAAAACACTATTAATTGAAAACACTAGTTTCATGAACTATTATTTTTGGTGATTCTATATAATGTATTCAATGCTCGATGATAATTAGTTTAAGTAACACTACTTGAAGTAATTGTTGTTCATAGATAACCAGTTATTTGAGTAAATCACCCGATACGGTACTTCATATGTACGTGTAATTTTATTACAGTAACCATGTAGGAACTTCACATTTGTTCATAGCCAATATATTGTGTTTCTGTCAACATAAACTGTACATGTTTGTAGTTTTTAATGAAACCAGTTGGGTAATTAATTTACTTGTGACTGAAAATTCCTGTTCTGAATCCTTGACCACAGGATCATGTGTCTTATGGTACTCATCAACACACCTTCACTTTTACTGTCATTCTTAATATGCAGGAATACTGTAATAGTTGTTTGTGTTTGAAAATGATCCTTAACAATTTGTTTGGTTGAAGTAATGTTAGTTTTAATATAGATTTATGTATGAAATGTGACACAGGCTAGAGAACTTACTCTGAGTATTAGAAAAACTTAAGTCAGTCTTGGTACAAAACTGTTCAAATTTAAAAATTATCAAAATGAGAAATAATTACAGCATATTTTATTACTAGGTATATGAAGACAGAGTTTTTTAAAAATAGATTTGTAAGTGATGTAGTCACGTGTGAAGAATGTTTGTATGCTTGCATACTGTGTGTTAGTATTCCACTTTTAAAATCATACTTAAAAAGCTATATCCTTATTTCAAACTATGTACTGGTTGAATAAGTCTGATATTTATACATACAGTTAAGGCCATAAGCAACCATATTCCATAACCTTCTATAAGTAAGATTATAAGCAAACATTTTCCTTAACTTTATATGTTGAATATCAAGGTATATGTATGTTAAGGCTGTCTTTGTTATTAATTTATATTCTGATATCGATAATGGCTCGACACTCTTGTACTGTTTATTAATTTATTTAATATAATTTTTTGTTTTTTATATTAGAAACTTAATTCATTTTTCTCTGTAAATAACAACAAAGACACGTATTTATATATGACCTGAATAAAAAGAACCATATTTTATCTCATGTTTGTGAAGTTCTGGTATATTGAAAGAGTTAATCTATATTTTGTAGATCCTGGAGCTGCTGTATAGAGAGAGGTGGACAAGATACGATGGTTTAGGAGCCCTTATCATCACACCTACTAGAGAACTAGCATACCAAATCTTTGAAGTGTTAAGAAAAATTGGAGTAAATCATGATTTTTCTGCAGGTTTAATTATAGGCGGAAAGGTTAATAAACGGTCAATTTTTATATCGAAATTTGTCATATACATTTGTGTATATGTGCTAAAACCTGTTGTAACAGACTTAGAGATTACAGAGAAAATATAAAAGTGTAAATATGTTGCATCACTGATAGATAATTTACTGAGTTACTTGTTATCCATACTTTAGTTAAATGTTAATATATAATTTTCAAATTAAGCTTAATCAAAGGTTTTTGTTTTGTTTTCAATCTTCAAACAAATTCATTCATCTTCTCCACAAATCACTTCATGTGATTAAGTGATTCTGGTTACATTAAATGTAAAAACTGCTAGAAAATCCAATAAAAGGAGTTTCCAAGATTCGTTATCAGTGATGTAAGCTAGCATGATTCCAGCCAATATAAGTTGTATCTAACCAGTATATTGACCTTACTCGGCTATAGTACACATTATCTGGATGAAGGAGAAGGTGTTGATTTTGTGTACTTAGATTTTCAAAAACGTTCGATGCAATACCATTAAAATAATCAGCTAAGAAGACGCAGATATTGGGGTAAGACTAGTTACTTGGATTGTAGCTTACGTGAATCAGAGGAAGAAACGTTGTTATTAATGGATTTCTCTTATTGGTGGAATACTTCAGGGGACATTGTTTTATTACATCAGTGATGATGATAGGGGCTTGGTTACAAAGTTACTAAAGTTCAAATATCTCTAGTTGTACTAGGTATGTTATAACACTACTATTGTACTACAGTTAATGTAATGGATAGTGGGTTATCATAATTTGCATCACCCTAATATATTAGTGAACAAACTTTGTAGTTTGACAGCACAAAAGGAATTTGGTTTGTGGTAGATAAATTGTTGAACCCATTAATGCAGTGTTCTGTTGTTATTAGTAAAGGTAATAGAATTTTAGGGTGTATTTATATAGAAATATAGACTACAAATTTCTCTGTACAAGTCACTGTTAGGCCTCACTTGAATACTATGCTGGATATATTTATATAGAAATGTAGACTACAAATAACTGTTAGGCCTCACTTGAATACTGACATCAAATTTTTGTGTTTTACCCATATGATAGTGTGATGGCTTTAAGTTACTTATACCTCAAATTGTATCTGTTGACTACATTTTTAACCATGTAATTACTCAAACTGTTTTAAAGTTTGGTTATAACTGTATGGTAGTAAATGATCTTTTTAATATGAAAGGTCTATAATAATCCAGGATAGTTATATAGAAAACTGATGATAAGTTGTTCATTTTACCAGTGTTGGAGTTTGAAGAGAGTTTCTATGATAAAGTTGTTAGAAAAACCAACTATTTCAGACAGAAAATTTTTTGGAATTGCTTAAGGACTAAGGTGATGAGACATAAACATTTGAAGATGAATTGTTTTGTTATAGGATCTTTTCTTCCAGTAGGACTTGAAGTTTGAACGACAGCGAATGGACAAGTGTAACATTGTCATATGTACCCCAGGTCGTCTGCTACAACATATGGATGAGAATCCGTTATTTGACACAAGCAACCTCAAAGTTTTGGGTAATGTACTGGTAATGTTGCTAGTTATTGTAGTATTGGTTTCTTGTTTTAAAAGCATTTGAAAAATATGTCTGTTTTTGAATCTAGTTTATATGTTCTAGAATAATATAATTTTAAAGATGTAATCAACACTGACATTCAGTTAATGACTGCAGTATCAACAGAACTATGTACAGTTAATGACTACAGTATCAACAGAACTATGTACAGTTAATGACTACAGTATGAACAGAACTATGTACAGTTAATGACTACAGTATGAACAGAACTATGTACAGTTAATGACTACAGTATGAACAGAACTATGTACAGTTAATGACTACAGTATCAACAGAACTATGTACAGTTAATGACTACAGTATCAACAGAACTATGTACAGTTAATGACTACAGTATCAACAGAACTATGTACAGTTAATGACTACAGTATCAACAGAACTATGTACAGTTAATGACTACAGTATCAACAGAACTATGTACAGTTAATGACTACAGCATCAACAAAACTATGTGCAGTTAATGACTACAGTATCAACAGAACTATGTACAGTTAATGACTACAGTATGAACAGAACTATGTACAGTTAATGACTACAGTATGAACAGAACTATGTACAGTTAATGACTACAGTATCAACAGAACTATGTACAGTTAATGACTACAGTATCAACAGAACTATGTGCAGTTAATGACTACAGTAATTATTGGTCTTTTATCATCAGGTGTTAATTGTTTTTATTTTAAATATAAAACATAAAAAAAGAAAAAGGATATGTTTTGTGGTTTACACATATAGTTATACTAATTTAATTTTTTTTAAATGGCTAGTTCTGGATGAAGCTGACAGAATATTGGACTTGGGTTTTCAAAAAACAATGAATGCTATAATAGAAAATCTTCCTCAGGAAAGACAGACACTTCTGTTTTCAGCCACACAGACTAAGTAGGTGTTGCGTTTTAATAATTTATTTCGTGCAGTTGTCCATCAAAAAACATTTGTGGACCTTTAAAATCTTACAAACTGTTGGACTTCATAGTTTTATAATGTTGATTTGAAATTTACGTTTTTCAAGTTCCTTTTGCACCAAGAAAGGCTCACTTAAATATAACGAATACTTTTCACAAAAAATATACAAATTACTCCCTGAAAACCAAACCTTGTTTTTTAAAATAATAATATATAATATAATATAAATAATAATATATATGTCCTTATAGATGGGTGTTGAGAACTTCTGTCCATATGTGCATTGATAGGAGTTGCTAATTTTTTGTAAATCTAAGTTAGGATAAACAGGAGAAATTTTTAAAATGGGACATTCAATCAGCTTACGATGTGTAGCTAGCTCCTGTGTATCTTTATTTATATTATGATCTAACTGGCTGGTGTTTGATATTTCATGTAACTTGTTTTGTATTTAACATATTTTAAGTTTTGTAGATCTCTGAAATACGTGAATTCATTCAGTTTAAATTATTCTCAAAATATGTATGGATTTTGTAGTCCTGTCAAAGATTTGGCTTGACTTTAATTGTAGTGTATTAGACATTAGGTTATGTATTTAACCATCTTGCTCTAGGTAACCTATAATTAGCACAATACAAGGTTTTAGGTTGTACATTTAAAATTTTATAAAATTACGTTTTGTTTGTATTATACCAATTAGTATAGGATACAATTGTAGCTAATAATCCATATTTTAATTGTACATAAGTTTGAAGTATTTATTTTTATCAGCTCAGCATGGCTAGGTGGTTAGGCCACTTGACTTGCAATTTAAGGGCCATGGGATTGAATCTCCATCACTCTAAACATGCCCACCCTTTCAGCCATGGGGGCATTATGTGATGATCAGTTTTACAATTTGTTGGTAAACAAGAAGCCCAAGAGTTGGTGGTGAGTGGTGATGATTAGCTGCCTTCCTTTTAGTCTTACACTGTTAAATTAGAGATGGCTAGTGCAGGTAGCTCTTATGTAGCTTTGCACAAACTTAAAAAACAATAAAACTTAATCATACCAGGTAATATTAGAATACAAATTGTGAATTATCTTTTGTGTGACACACCTGGCAAGTAAGTGTGTTTATTTTATCCAACACCCCTTCAAAAATTGGGGAATTTAAGTTAAATTACTTATCATAAAATTGACAAGTCACAGTTTTTATAACCTCCAAGTTTATTTGGTTACAGAGCTTTGAAAGAGATAATCAGACTCCTCTTGCCACATCCATGTGTCACAACCTCTCTTGCAGGACTTATTAGTAGTTCTCTTTTATGTTTAATTATATGTTACCTATAACCGTGAGAAAGTCAAGGTTTTCATCTTTCAAATGATGTATTGCGTTATGCTGTGTTTTGAACAGATAAGAGTCAATTTCACTTTAGTTCTCAGGGGAATTACAGTGGATTTGTGACAGCTTGTCTTATAGCTAGAAAGCCAGAAAAATTGTGATAGTTAGAATAAATTATCTGGATTTTTTCAAGTTATTAGCATGTACTTTGGTATATTTAAGTAAATATAATTATTTAATGCATTATTACAACAAGAAAAAATAATATTTGGTTTTTTATTTCTTGTTTACTACATTTATTTATTGGTATAAAACTATAAGTGTATAAATAGAGATACTTTTAGGTTAGGTAAGATTAGGTAGTGATAGTAATAATATAATAAAAATGTTTTATAAGGCAAGCATGCAAGCAGCTTTTGGATAATGTGATTCAATAGTGTAACATGAACTGTATCTGCTTTGAGTGATTTACAACTTGTAATGGTACTGATAGCAGTTGAACATGGCTCAAAGGACAATAAAACAAATAAACATAATTATAAATAGATATAAACTTCAAATAAACATAATTATAAATAGATGTATACTTCAAATAAATATAATTACAAATAGATGTATACTTCAAATAAATATAATTACAAATAGATGTATACTTCAAATAAACATAATTATAAATAGGTGTATACTTCAAATAAACATAATTATAAATAGATGTATACTTCAAATAAACATAATTATAAATATGTGTATACTTCAAATAAACATAATTATAAATAGATGCATACTTCATATAAACATAATTATAAATATGTGTATACTTCAAATAAACATAATTATAAATAGATGTATACTTCAAATAAACATAATTATAAATATATGTGTATACTTCAAATAAACATAATTATAAATAGATGTATACTTCAAATAAACATAATTATAAATATGTGTATACTTCAAATAAACATACTTATAAATATGTGTATACTTCAAATAAACATAATTATAAATATGTGTATACTTCAAATAAACATAATTATAAATAGATGTATACTTCAAATAAACATAATTATAAATATGTGTATACTTCAAATAAACATAATTATAAATAGATGTATACTTCAAATAAACATAATTATAAATATGTGTATACTTCAAATAAACATAATTATAAATAGATGTATACTTTTATGAGCTTAAAACTTCTTAGGAGAAGCGAATGTAGTCTCATGTTACAATTTGAAGCTATTCCTGAAACAAATGGATAATATAGATTTAGTTAGATTTTTATGTTGTTGTGATTACAAGGTCATTCAATATCATTGATCCCCAGAGAAAAATGTTTAACATGTATTGAAAAGGTTTGAGGGATTACACAAAGGAAATTTGGTATTTTTGAGATGAAAGTCATAACTTCATTTATGTGGACTATTCAAAACAAATATTTGATATATTTATGGACAAGTCTTTACTTTGTTAAACGTACTTTTCTAAAAGGTAGGATGTTTTGTATGTGAAAGACTCCTAATATTAACTTAGTTACTGTATTGAAAACTAGTAACATTAATGTCTTTAACTCCTTCCATATGGATCATGAGTTAAAGGCTATTTAATTGTGTTTTTTGGCTCACAATCAATATTTTTAGAACTGTTGTTTAATGAAGTATGCATTAAAAAACACACCTGAACATCAATATTTGTGAGTCATATGGTGTATTGAATGGTTCAGATTAAATGTTTGTTATGTTAAAACACAAAGTCAGTAGTTTGGAATGAATTAGGGACTCAAATTACCAATACTGACATGCGAGAATATAAAATACATAACCTGATATATTTTCAATTTGTTATAACACACAGTGACATTAATCAGTGATGACGAGAAACCCACTTGTTGAGAAATTTATATGCAAAAACGGCTCGTTTGGGCTGAGAAAACACTTTACATAGAAGAGCGAACAACGTTTCGACCTTCTTCGGTTGAACCTGACGATGACCGAAGAAGGTCGAAACGTTGTTCGCTCTTCTATGTAAAGTGTTTTCTCAGCCCAAACGAGCCGTTTTTGCATATAAATTACACAATGACATTGTTCACTTCTTTCCATTTTTTGAAATGTTCCGTTTATGTACACTTACTTCTATATACAATGCATGAATAACCAATTGAAAGCTAAGAATGTCCCCCAAGTGTTTTTTTTTCAGCCTTTTTAAAATATAGTGACATTGTACCTTTCTATCAAGGTAAACCTTCATGCTGGTAAATTGAGTGTTTAGCTTGTTTGGAATTTTTTAGATATTTTTTAACCCACCTACAGCTCCATTACTAAACTTGATGAATTATAATGGATATCTATGGTATCGATATAATAATTTATTATTTTTCCGTTATTCAGGTATGTATATATAACACTTAACCTCTATCTTGACTGAAACATCAGTATAATAAAAATAGTAAATATATATAAATGTGTTACGACAACTAAGCTAATTAGATTTAACATAAAATTAATCTGAAAATGATAATAACTGTTAACATTCTGAAAGAAAAAAGTTAGAAGGATATCTTTAATTAAAAGATCTTGATATCTGATTCAACAACTGATATTTTGTGTATGAAAGCCTTGTAACGTTTAACAAAAACATGGAAAATTTTGTAAACATATGAGTACCCAATCAAAAAATAATAGTGTAAGTATTCTCATGGATACTTGTGGTTACGAGCTGGGTGAATTCCACGCAACTTGCAAAGGAAAGGTTAAATGAGTACCAGTAGTGGTCAGTGATATCAATTAATTCTTGTTCATATGTGAAACACTTTTTTAAGTCAGTTTGAAGTGTATAACACTATATATATCTAATTCTTGTAGATCTGTGAAAGACTTGGCTCGACTCAGTTTGAAGAATCCTGTCTACGTATCTGTGCATGAAAATGCCAAACATAGCACACCTGAAGCTTTGAAGCAGGTATTGAAACTGTTTATTAGTTATTAGTTTGAACTCAGACCCAGTTACACAGCATAATTAGATCCTTTTTTCCTTTAGTTTCTCTGAAAAATAGAAGAACCAAGTTCTGTGGTGAATTAGTTTTTTCTTTATGTATCAATGCTTGACCAGGTTAGCTGTTGGGTTCTGAAAACCATAAGTGATGGAAATGTGTAGGAATATGAAACTATTTAAATTATTATATTAAATGAATGACAATATGGATGGGAAATAGTTATTAACTAATGTATTAACTGAATGACAGTATGGATGGGAAATAGTTATTAACTAATGTATTAACTGAATGACAGTATGGATGAGAAATAGTTATTAACTAATGTATTAACTGAATGACAGTATGGATGGGAAATAGTTATTAACTAATGTATTAACTGAATGACAGTATGGATGTGAAATAGTTATTAACTAATGTATTAACTGAATGACAGTATGGATGAGAAATAGTTATTAACTAATGTATTAACTGAATGACAGTATGGATGAGAAATAGTTATTAACTAATGTATTAACTGAATGACAGTATGGATGTGAAATAGTTATTAACTAATGTATTAACTGAATGACAGTATGGATGAGAAATAGTTATTAACTAATGTATTTACTGAATGACAATATGGATGTGAAATATTTATTAACTAATGTATTAACTGAATGACAGTATGGATGTGAAACAGTTATTAACTAATGTATTAACTGAATGACAGTATGGATGGGAAATAGTTATTAACTAATGTATTAACTGAATGACAATATGGATGGGAAATAGTTATTAACTAATGTATTAACTGAATGACAGTATGGATGTGAAATAGTTATTAACTAATGTATTAACTGAATGACAGTATGGATGTGAAATAGTTATTAACTAATGTATTAACTGAATGACAGTATGGATGAGAAATAGTTATTAACTAATGTATTAACTGAATGACAGTATGGATGTGAAATAGTTATTAACTAATGTATTAACTGAATGACAGTATGGATGTGAAATAGTTATTAACTAATGTATTAACTGAATGACAGTATGGATGGGAAATAGTTATTAACTAATGTATTAACTGAATGACAGTATGGATGAGAAATAGTTATTAACTAATGTATTAACTGAATGACAGTATGGATGGGAAATAGTTATTAACTAATGTATTAACTGAATGACAGTATGGATGTGAAATAGTTATTAACTAATGTATTAACTGAATGACAGTATGGATGTGAAATAGTTATTAACTAATGTATTAACTGAATGACAGTATTGACATGAAATAGTTATTAACTAATGTATTAACTGAATGACAGTATGGATGTGAAATAGTTATTAACTAATGTATTAACTGAATGACAGTATTGACATGAAATAGTTATTAACTAATGTATTAACTGAATGACAGTATGGATATGAAATAGTTATTAACTAATGTATTAACTGAATGACAGTATGGATGTGAAATAGTTATTAACTAATGTATTAACTGAATGACAGTATGGGTGTGAAATAGTTATTAACTAATGTATTAACTGAATGACAGTGTGGATGTGAAATAGTTATTAACTAATGTATTAACTGAATGACAGTATGGATGTGAAATAGTTATTAACTAATGTATGAACTCATGAATTAATCAACTAATGAATCATGTTTTAAACTATTACACTTCTCATTAAATAACCAACTAATGATTAATGTTTTAAACTGTTATATACTCATTAATAATTGACTAATGATTCATGTTTTAAACTATTATACTTCTCATGATATAATCAACTAATAATTCATTTTTTAAACTTTTTCTGTTTTCATTTATTGAAGTTTTATGTGAGATTAATTTATAAACAAATTCCATTAGCCATTTAATTTCTGTTATGATTCATTATACGTTGATATCTTTAACATTAATAAAACATCACACTTAAAGGAACAATCTGAAGACTTGTAATTAGAGAAACTAGTTTTAACATGTTCTTATATCCTCCTGGTGAACAATCTTATAATTAGAGAAACTAGTTTTAACACGTTCTTATGTCCTCCTGGTGAACAATTTTGTAATTAGAGAAACTAGTTTTAACACGTTCTTATGTCCTACTGGTGAACAAATGCATTGATATCAGGTTAGCATTATAATTACAAGTCTTCCAATAGTTTGTTCTATTTAGTATTGATTTTCACTTATTAATTTTCAAGATATTGTGGAACTTTGTTATCTATAAATACAAACTATTGAGTACACTATGGTCAAAAGATTTTTTTTTGTTTAGAGTTATATTGTCTGTGAACTTCATGAAAAACATAACCTGCTCTGGTCGTTCATCAGAAACCATCTGAAGCAGAAAATATTAGTGTTTATGGCTAGTTGTAAACAGGTAAGGTTAATGTGTGCTAATAATGACTGGTACTCCCTGTTTAAATGTGTATAGGTACTCAATTGATGGAGATTATCTGTCCTTTTGTTTCTAAACTATGCATGCAGACGATGGAGATTATCTGTCCTTTTGTGTTAAACTGTGCACACAGATGATGGAAATTATCTGTCCTTTTCTTTTTAAACTATGTATGCAGAAGGTGGAAATTATTTGTCCTTTGGTTTCTAAACTATGCACATAGATGATGGAGATTATCTGTCCTTTTTTTTTAAACTATGTATGCAGAAGATGGAAATTATTTGTTTATTGGTTTCTAAACTGTGCACATAGATGATGGAGATTATCTGTCCTTTTGTTTTTAAACTATGTATGCAGACTATGGAGATAATCTGTCTTTTTCTTTTTAAACTGTGCACACAGATGATGGAAATTATCTGTCCTTTTGTTTTTAAACTATGCATGCAGACGATGGAGATTATCTGTCCTTTTGTTTTTACACTGTGTACACAGATGATGGAAATTATCTGTCCTTTTGTTTTTAAACTATGTATGCAGAAGATGGAAATTATTTATCCTTTTGTTTCTAAACTATGCACACAGATGATGGAGATTATCTGGCCTTTTGTTTTTAAACTGTGCACACAGATGATGGAGATTATTTGTCCTTTTGTTTCTAAACTGTAGATGGGGCCATTGGTATTTGTGTTCCTAAACATAAGAGACTAACATGTAATTCTCTGTACATACAATATACATACATATATATATATATATATGTGTGTGTGTGACAGAAGATTTATATCTAATTTTGCTTTGACAATCATATGTACTTGTGTCTTTGATACTTTATTTACTGATAGACAGTGGAGATAGCTTTATAATTTAAATATTTTTAACTGGATATTTTTGCTTAAAAAAGATAAAATGTAGCTTCTTGTTGATACTTTATTTACTGATAGACAGTGGAGATAGCTTTATAATTTAAATATTTTTAACTGGATATTTTTGCTTAAAAAAGATAAAATGTAGCTTCTTGTTGCTTTATGTTTTCTATATTTAAATACCTCATAACTAATAGTTTTGTGCTGTGAAATAGACACATCTATGTCAGGTCTATTCATAGAGTAAGGTTTTAAATTTCTGTTGTTCAAGGTAAAATACACGTTTGAGGTCTTCTGCAGAATGCGACCAGGCGCTAGTCTTATGTCACTTTATGGTTCTCTGCACCAGCTTCGTAGGATGGCCATATACGATGAGTTTTGTAGAAAAGAACATGCTGTCTTATTTGCAACTGATATTGCTGCTCGTGGCTTAGGTAAGTCAAAGATGTGTTAAAGTTGCTTTGAAAATATTCACTTTCTTGCTCTTCTGGTTATCTTTAAAGTCATATCTGTCTGTTCTAAAGATTCTGCTAGAGTTTTGATTTAAAAGTTGTGGTTCCAGGCATCACTTTATTCTAATTCAAATTCTATGACCTCATTTTATGATTGATTACATTACAAGTATGTGTATTTTGATTGAAGTAGTACTGTATGTACTTGTGATTCCATCTGTTATAGGCCTGGCATAAGCAATTAAGGCACTTGATTCGTAATCCAAGGGTCGTGGGTTTAAATTCCTCTGGCTCCAAATGTGCTCGTTTTTTTAAGCCATGGAGGCATTATAATGGGACAGTCAATCCCACTATTCCTTGGTAAAAGAGTAGCCTAAGAATTGGTGGTGGGTGGTGATGATTAGGTGCCTTCCTTTTAGTCTTACACTGCTAAATTAGGAATGGCTAGCTCAGATAGCTCTTGTGTAGCTTTGTGTGAAATTCAAACCAAACCAAATCAATTCATCTGGTATCGTTAGTTTTCAACTCTAAGTTTGTGATGAATTAAATGAAAAAGTTTGTCTCTAGAATTGAATATTTAAAGTAAATGAGTTAAACTTGATACATTAGTCTCAGATTTGTGGTAATATTTACATATATGATTACTGATAATAGTTCAGAGTTAGTTAAGATAATGCATACCCTGATAACAACAGGTTTAAAGTGAAATCTTAATGAAATTATATAAAACTAATTCTTTGAAATTATGATACAGATTTTCCTTCTGTTAATTGGGTTGTTCAACTTGACTGTCCTGAAGATAGTAGTACCTACATCCACCGAGCTGGACGGACAGCAAGGTACAGTTAGTGTATGAATGTATGTACCTCAAAGCAACAACACAGTTTGTAATGATCTGAACCTTTCACTAATGCACAACAAAACAATGTTGTAATCTAAACACAGTCATGTAACTTTTATGAACAAGTAACAACACAATTCATACATAGTTTCTTCATCTTTCACTAATAAACAACAACATATGTTGATCATAATAAAGTTTGTATTAAGTGTTGTGGGGAATATCAGTTACCCTTGTTGGCCATGTCATTCAAAGGTCATGTCATACATTTGTTGATTTGCATTTAAAATTTTATTCCACTACTGTTTAATGAATTTATATCAGGAACTTTGGTATCAAACTGTAGATTATAATTCAAATTTTCATATTATACATTATTTAATTTTTTTCAATTTAAAAGTAAAGAAAGCAAGGAGCTCAAATTATTACCACTTAAAAACTAGAATATAAAATAAAAACCACACATCTTTTCTGTATGATGAAATGTCACTAGAATCAGATACAGTAGCCCTCTGCTTACCTCCTTCAATATTTAGAAACAGTTCCAAGTGTACATTTAATTTTCTGTATGATATGTAAATAACCAATCAACTCAATGTCCCACAAGTGGTTTTTCTAACCATTTTCAAACTTAACATCACTGTTTCTTTGGAGATGTCTTCTAGCTGGTAAGTCGAGTCTATAGCCTGTTAGAAAATTCATTTTAACTGTGACCTTTGTACTCGGTTGCTGCTTGTTGTATGTTGCTAAGTCTTAAGAAATTTCACACATGAAAGATGTGTAAAACAAAATATGTTTTTAGAAGTTGTTTGTGGGCCAAAACAGTTCACTAAAACACAGCCAAGATAGGTCACTTTGTAAAGGTTAAAGGTCAGTCTTATATTCTTGGATATGGTAAAATGTGTGCAATATAATTTCTCTCTTAGCCAGCAATGGCTGAAAGGTCAATATAATAACAATAAATATATATAAATGTATAATATTATGATATTTAGGCTAATTAGATTAAAAATTTGTGTTTGCATTATAATTTGTTGGCATTCTAGAAAGAAAAAAGCATAATTTATATTTATTTCATAATATTCTTTTATGGTGGTTATTAGTTTGGGGAAATTATCAAAAACATACAGAGATTCAGATTTGATGATGAAAATAACAGATAAAGGAGAAAATTTTTCTTAAAAATCATTTACTAATTATCCAGAGATTATAAAGATTTCATCTGTTAAATATGAAAACTTTCTCATGCATAAACGTATTTTTAATCTTAAAATAAAA
Organism: Tachypleus tridentatus; assembly: GCF_004210375.1. Lineage (NCBI taxonomy): Eukaryota > Metazoa > Arthropoda > Merostomata > Xiphosura > Limulidae > Tachypleus > Tachypleus tridentatus. The sequence continues at coordinate 6,801,690 of NC_134829.1, read as the reverse complement.
ATTACGTTTCCAAGTAAACATTCTGAAAAAAATATATAAGAAAATTTTAAATTAAAATATCTTAATCTTAAAATCTTATACTTCGTACATGAATAAACTGCAAAAATTTGTAAAATATATATATTACCAAAAATCATATTACAATTACACTCGTGAATACTTTTGTGGTTACGAACTGGGTGGATTGCACCCAGCCTGTACTGAAAGGGTTAATGTGAAAGAAAGAAGAACATATAGTAATAGGGTTCAGATTTGTATGGATATTTGTTGTGTAATCAGAGATGTTTATTTGTAATAAATGACTTATTTAACATATTTTGACATTGCCCAATTATTCAAGAATTTTAAAGTTTTCTTTTTTTTTGGGGCAGGGTGTTAAAAACAAAAAATAATAGCAAACAACTTTGAATATATTTATTAAGTAAGACAAAATTCAATTGTTTTGTCATTTGTTAGGAGAAAGAGAAACTGCGTGTTCAGAATGCAGAACTGTACAAGTTTCCAGTTTTTTATTTCTATAATACACTTTCAGTTTTGAATAAATTAGTGGAAAGGGTTTATTTGCTGTTACAGTTCTTATATTAAATTATTTAAGATAGCAGTGCCCCTGTCTGCAGTGACTCAGTTGTGACTCTGGGTTTTCATACTGTCAGTGGTTGCAGCATACATAGTTCTTTGTGTAGCCTTGTGCTTAACAACAAACAATCAAGTTTTAATGCTGTTTTCTTTTTAGATATTAGTTGAAATGAATTAATATTTATTGTTACAGAAACTATTAAAAGATAAACATTTTTTTGTAAATAAAAGGTCTTGTTATATATTTGTACATGTGTCATAGAATCACTCCTTCAAATTATTTAGTATCTGACCTAATTGCAGTTGTTTTCTTTAAATAAGTTATTTAAACTGAAATTCACCATACACTGTGATAAGTGTAAATATTTACTGAATGTTTGTTGTATTTCAGTGTTTCTCCTATAAATTATGTAAATTGTTCATGAATCAATCCTTCAAATTTCCAGATTCCAGAAAGATGGGGAATCATTGTTGGTTCTTCTGCCTTCTGAAGAGAAACCAATGCTTAAACGTCTTGAAGATCACAAAATACCAATTAAAAAAATTCAGTATGTAGTTTGTATATACAGATAGTAACCCTTTTTGTGTATGTTTAAGATAAGTTGGGAAAAAAATCAAAGATATGTTAAATGGTAATTTAAATAAAAAAATCTATTTTTAAAGATGTATTTGAAAGTACTAATGAATCTCCATGTTTTTATTTTACTGTTAAAGGACAAGACACTTTCTTATATAAATATATTGGCATTTAAATCTACTCCTTAACCTAATAAGTATAATTATCTTAAAAACTACTTACATGAAGAATTATTCTCCCATTCACATTTTACTTGAAAAAAATTACTACAGACTTCTAATGAAAATTGATTGTGGATTTCATGATGATCACATTTGGTTATGTTCTTTGTATGACATGAAATATGAGAGGTTCAGTATGTGTTAATAAACTGGTTCAACATGATTCATACGTTTGTATGACATTAGTTTTGATTTATGAGAGGTTCAGTAAGTGTTAATAAACTGGTTCAACATGATTCATACGTTTGTATGACATTAGTTTTGATTTATGAGAGGTTCAGTAAGTGTTAATAAACTGGTTCAACATGATTTATATGTTTGTATGACATTAGTTTTGATTTATGAGAGGTTCAGTAAGTGTTAATAAACTGGTTCAACATGATTTATATGCTTGTATGACATTAGTTTTGATTTATGAGAGGTTCAGTAAGTGTTAATAAACTGGTTCAACATGATTTATATGTTTGTATGACATTAGTTTTGATTTATGAGAGGTTCAGTAATTGTTAATAAACTGGTTCAACATGATTTATATGTTTATATGACATTAGTTTTGGTTTATGAGAGGTTCAGTAAGTGTTAATAAACTGGTTCAACATGAGTTATATTTTTCAGAGTCAATGCTAAGAAACTTGCATCAGTGCAACGAAAAATGGAAGCTTTATGTGCAAGAGACAATTCATTGAAGGAAAGTGCTAAAAGAGTAAGTCGGACCAATTAATTAAATTACTGAATGTAAGCTAGTATGTGAGATATTTATTAATAAACATAATCAAATTACTGCTAGGCAGCATGTAAGCTAGTATGTAAGGTATTTATTAGTAAACATAATCAAATTACTGCTAGATAGCCAAGTTAAAATGTGTAAGTTGACAACCAACAGAAAAATCATGGAAATCTATAGAAACTTGCCAAAGAGAAGACTGAAGAAGAATACAGAGAAGGCAAGTTTATGGAAACAAAAATCATGGAAATCTATAGAAACTTACCAAAGACAATACAGAGAAGGCAAGTTTATGTACAAAAGGTTGTTGACATAGAAAGAAAAATCATGCTTCTTAACCCCTTCTGCCCAGACGTAATTTACTGTTTATGTCATGAAGTTTTATTGGCTTGTTTTAAAAATTATATTAAACTACTTTTTGTTTATGCTATATCAATAAGTGTAGCATATTTAATAACTTGTATTTTAATATTATGTAAGTTTTAAGTTCTTAATTTTATGAGGTAATATTTTAAAAAATCCATAATTTCCCCTAGTGTGAGAAATGTGACAAATTTTCCATAGGCATCACCTCTACTTTATTCACTACCCCTCCAATAAGTCCAAAATTTAATATAATTTACTCATTGTAAAATTGCCATTGTTCAGACAAACCATAATTTTTATAGCTTTGAATTTTGTTTGGTTATAGAAACATGAAATAGAATATCGAACCATGCCTTGTCACATTTGCCTGTCATGATCTCTTTTAGGATTTGTTAGTAGTTCTGTATTATGTATAATATGATGCATTGTATAACTAATGAAAATCCAAGATTTCGATTTATCAGGTGACAAAATATTACATTGTGTTCCGAAGAAAATATTATCAGTTCTTCCTTCAGTGCAAGCTTCATTAAGAAAATATTATCAGTTCTTCCTTCAGTGCATGCTTCATTGAGAGAATATTATCAGTTCTTCCTTCAGTGCATGCTTCATTGAGAGAATATTATCAGTTCTTCCTTCAGTGCAAGCTTCATTAAGAGAATATTATCAGTTCTTCCTTCAGTGCAAGCTTCATTCTCATGGAAAAGATAACAGACAATTTGTTATAGTTCTTGTCATGTTTTTAGAAAGCCAGACAAATTGTGATATTTAGAAGAAATCATCTGATTTTTGGATGTTATTAATTTATATTTCTTAGTGCATTTTTAATTAAATAAAATTTAATGCATTACTACTGTTAGTATAAAAATTAGGCTTAAATGTCTTTGATTGACAGCATAAAAAACGAACATTTAGTAAGTAATTTATTTCTTGTTTATCATGTTCATTCTTTATTTATTAGTATAAAAACAAGTTAAATGTAAAAATAGAAGTATTTTTAGGCTAGGTATGATTAGGTTAAATAAGCATTGATAATAATATAATGACAATGTTTCATGATGCAGCAACTGGGTAGTATAATTCAATAGTGTAATGGGAGCTGCACATTCTTTAAGTGACTTACAATTTATGACAACACAAATAGTAGTTAGACATAGTTCAAAGGCCAATAAACCTTAATTATTAATGGTTCTATACTGTTACAAATTTAAAGTTACATAGGATAAATGAATATAGTTTTATTTTAAAATTTGGAGTCATTATAGAAAGAAGAAAAAAAGAGGCCGAATTTCAATTTTGTATTTGGTAGTTACGAAGTTGGTCAAATTGACTGATCCAGATTGGAGTTAGTGTAAAGAAAATAATAGATAAAATATAAAATTTTATTGAAGAAACATTTGAAATGTAGTAAGGAGGTTATAGAGATTTCACAAATAAAATCTGAGAGTTTTAGGTTGAAGAAAAGTGTTTTTAATCTTAATATAAAAATCACTTCACACAGACTGTTCAAAACAAGTACTTGATATATTCACACAAAAATCGTTTTTTTTATTTTATTAAAAATACTTCACTAAAAATAAGATTTTTTGTATTTGAAAGACCATATTGTTTACTGAAAGACTGCTAAATTTTGTGAACATATAGACAATATAGTGAAAGTTAGAATTATTAAATCTGTAAAAACTTTGGATGAGCACAGAGAACCACGTGGCTGGACAAATTAACATAATTTGTATTTAGAGAACTATACACACTGTATTTGTAATCATAAACATCCTTGTTGATCCGAAATCCAGGATTGATTTTGATTTTGTTTCTATTGGCATACGATCACTGATACAAATAAAGGAGGCACACACAGATTGAACTTATGGTAGATATCACATTTTGAAACTGCTTAGCTATATTTCAGAGCACTACCGCAAGACATTGCCAGTATGTTATAAGAATGATAACCAATTCTGAAGTTTTTATTTATGAAGCAGGCTTGTTAATTGAATTCATTTGATTGGCTGATTAGTTCCAAACATTTCTTTCTTCCCCCTTTATGGAATAAAAAAGATAAGGATGTTATAACATTCTGTGATTACTGAGTTGTTCTAAAATGATATTAATCTAGGTAATAGAGTTATAACTTTATCATTCTGAGATCACCGAGTTGTTCTAAAATGATATTAATCTAGATAATAGAGTTATAACTTTATCATTCTGGGATCACCGAGTTGTTCTAAAATATATTAATCTGGATAATAGAGTTATAACATTTTCTTTCTGGGATTGCTGTGTTATTCCAAAATGGTACTAATCTAGATAGGAGTATTATAACTATCATTCTAAAATGGTACTAATCTAGATAGGAGTATTATAACTATCATTCTAAAATGATATTAATCTAGATAGGAGTGTTATAACTATCATTCTGGGATCACCGAGTTATTCTAAAATGGTATTAATCTAGATAGCAGTGTTATAACTATTATTCTGGGATCACTAAGTTATTCTAAAATGGTATCAATATTGGTAGCGTCTTCCCTCTAGTTGCTATTTCCATCCAGTTTTCTTCCCCGTAGCTAGTAGGTACAGTGGGTATTATTAACTTGTTGTCTTCCCTCAAGTTGGTAGCTACAGTGGGTATTACCAGTAAAGTTTCTTCCCTCTAGTTAGTAGCTACAGTAGATATTACCTGCCAGTTCTTTTCTCTATAGTAAATAGTACAAAGTTAATGACAGTGGCAGATGGTCTTAGTAACTTTGTAGTTGGAAAGGGACGTTGAGTTAAATTTAGTTTCAGTGGGAATGTGAGAACTTTTGTTTCCTTTCTCTAATCCGTAAGACTTGCTGACTGTAGCTGAAGAAATTTGAAATAAGAGAATATTAACTCTGAATTGGGCAGAGGGCAGATAGCCCATTGTATAGCATTGTATTTTTGATTGCTTGAAAGTTAGAATGTTTTATTTTAATTTATTAATAATGTGCTCAATTGTAATTTTTATTGATCAGTTGGTTTACCTCACACTAATCAGTATAATTGATTCTCATATCAGTTACTTGGTTAAATTGCCCATCGGTATTGCTGACTGACCATCCTCCTTTTGGTCAGTTGTTCAAAATTATGGATGATAGCAAGTACAATTAGTAGTTTTGCCATAAATACAAAACAAAAATGTAATTAAATGCTTAAATCCATATTTTTAACTTAAATGATATTAGTTTAGTACTTTATGTAAGCTTTGTATCTTCCAGTGTTTTGTGGCATATCTGAAAAGTGTTTTTCTGATGAAAGATAAGAAAGTTTTCAACATACAGTCTTTGGACACAGATGCTTATGCAAGGTAAGAGGTGTAGCAACTGATTGATAATGTAACAGATCTGAGATAGAACTAACTCATACATCAACCAAACCAATACTTTAAAACCAGGAGCATGTGATGCCATAAATGGATATCCATGGCGACTAAAATTTATGAAATATCTTGAATTATGTTTATACATAGTATATCAGACTGATCTAGCTTATTTTGTTGGGTAGAATATATTCGACTGACGTATTATATATAATATCTATATTAAACTAACAGATTCATTGTAATATATGTACGTATACAGTATATTCATCTGACATAGGTTGGTTGTTAGGTGTATATTGACACAGTATATGAATCTGACAGATTGGTTGTTTGGTAGATATATTAAACTGACACAGATTGGTTGTTTAGTCATTGTCAATTGAATAATATACAGTTTTTGTTAGTGAGTTTTGTTATTTTAGCTTGCTATTAACTGTGAATAGAGTGTTTTAGAATAATTGGTTGTGTGAAGACTGCATCAAAAGAATTAATTATTGTGTCCTGTATTTATATCTAATATTATAATAGTACTGGTACATTTATTATATCTTAGAAGACGTTTTCTGTTTTAAACATTGAGCCTAAATAATTGTTGTATTTCTAGATCTCTCGGTCTTGCCGTGACTCCAAGAGTTCGGTTTCTTCAGAAAACTTTAAAGAAGCAGGCTGTTGAGAAGAAAACTAAAGAGGAAAATTTTTCACTTGTTGATTCGGACAATGGAAGCAGCAGCGAAGCAGAGAACAGAGAGTCCAAAGCAGCATCTGAAGTTCTGAATTACTTTAGTAACAACGAGTCCAGTGATGAAGACCTATTCACAGTCAAACGGGTTATAACATACAGTGACAAAAAGGTGTCATTTTTATATCTCATTTGTTGTATGGAAATGCTCAAAAAAGACATTTTGATGTTTAGATACTTTTCCCTGTGGTTGTAATTTAGTTTGAATGAATTTCAAATTTAAAAGCATTTTTCAACCCGTTTGATTAGAACAAAGTAACAGTGTGAAGAAAATGCAATATTAGTTTTGTAATAGATCAAGTTTCTAAAATATTATTAATAATGCTTTCATGTATACTGTAAGTTTGTAAAGTATTATTAATAATGCTTTCATGTATACTTTAAGTTTCTAAAGTATTATTAATAATGTCTTCATGTATACTGTAAGTTTCTAAAGTATTATTAATAATGCCTTCATGTATACTGTAAGTTTTTAAAGTATTATTACTAATGCCTTCATGTATACTGTAAGTTTCTGAAGTATTATTAATAATGCCTTCATGTATACTGTAAGTTTCTAAAGTATTATTAGTAATGCCTTCGTGTATACTGTAAGTTTCTAAAGTATTATTAGTAATGCCTTTGTGTATACTGTAAGTTTCTAAAGTATTATTAATAATGCCTTCATGTATACTGTAAGTTTCTGAAGTATTATTAATAATGCCTTCATGTATACTGTAAGTTTCTAAAGTATTATTAGTAATGCCTTCATGTATACTGTAAGTTTCTAAAGTATTATTAATAATGCCTTCATGTATACTGTAAGTTTTTAAAGTATTATTAATAATGCCTTCATGTATACAGTAAGTTTCTAAAGTATTATTAATAATGCCTTCATGTATACTGTAAGTTTCTAAAGTATTATTAATAATGTCTTCATGTATACTGTAAGTTTCTAAAGTATTATTAATAATGCCTTCATGTATACAGTAAGTTTCTAAAGTATTATTAATAATGCCTTCATGTATACTGTAAGTTTCTAAAGTATTATTAATAATGTCTTCATGTATACTGTAAGTTTCTAAAGTATTATTAATAATGCTTTCATGTATACTGTAAGTTTCTGAAGTATTGTTAATAATGCCTTCATGTATACTGTAAGTTTCTAAAGTATTATTAATAATGCCTTCATGTATACTGTAAGTTTTTAAAGTATTATTACTAATGCCTTCATGTATACTGTAAGTTTCTGAAGTATTATTAATAATGCCTTCATGTATACTGTAAGTTTCTGAAGTATTATTAATAATGCCTTCATGTATACTGTAAGTTTCTAAAGTATTATTAGTAATGCCTTCATGTATACTGTAAGTTTTTAAAGTATTATTAATAATGCCTTCATGTATACTGTAAGTTTCTGAAGTATTATTAATAATGCCTTCATGTATACTGTAAGTTTCTAAAGTATTATTAGTAATGCCTTCATGTATACTGTAAGTGTCTAAAGTATTATTAATAAAGTCTTCACGTGTATACTGTAAGTTTCTAAAGTATTATTAATAATGCCTTCATGTATACTGTAAGTTTCTAAAATAGATAATAGAATAGATAAAGTTTAGTACTAAACAAATGTATTTTGATGGAAACATTTATAAAAACTGGATTGTGTCACAGGATGAGATGAAGGAAGACCTAGAACTGGACCTCACATCCTCTAAAACCAAGAGGAACTTAACAAAACCTGCTGTTGCTAAAAAACTGAAGAAAAAGAAAATAATACCTAACAAAAAGATTGTCTTTAACGAAGAAGGAGAGGTTTGTGTGTTTCATTGTCTCGACGCTTATTTTCTTTACAATGTTGTACTGCTGCCATGTAGCTGTTTGTCAGTAGTGTCTGTGTTCTTATTGGCTGATGTTTGAATGATTTTAATTACCAAACATTTCAGGCTTATCAGTGAAACATTTAAAATCTGTAAAACATTTTACATTTTTTCTTGTCTCTTCTGTAGGCCTAAGAGGTGTGTGTATATATTGGGTTGAGGAATAATTCGTGAGCGTTTTTTCAAGTTAAAAAAATATATTCATAAATGAAATGCTTTCGCAAAATAGTTCATGTCATTTGGTAGATAATTTTTTGCTCTAATAGATGGTGTGTTTGATTTTCATATGTCTTTAATTTTTGCTTTCATTTTCAGCTCATTAAATGGAATGTCAAGTGGACAAAATCGAGCATTTTCGACACCATCTGCTTTTCGCATTTAATTTCTTGCAATTTCGTTTAAAACAATGCATACTATATACCTAGGTATTACATGAAATAAAGTATCATAATAAATGTTTTGGGTGTAATGTGTTCATGCATTGAAGTATCGTATAGTCTTGCATGTAATGCTTGAAAGAAATTATTTAAAAACGCTCACGAATTATTCCTCAACCTAATATATATATGTAAAAGGTGTATATGTTTGGGTGTATATATATGTATATATCTATATTTTATGTAGGAGTATATGTTTGTATACATATGCACTGCTGGCCAAAATCTTAAGGCCAATGAACATAAAGAAAAAATATGCATTTTGCATTGTTAGACTCAACCACTTATTTGAGTAGAGCTTTGAAAGATGAAAATAAAAAAGGGAAAATAAAAAAAAATTTTTTTTGCATTTAATAGGGAAAATGTGAACACTATGAAATTAACTTAAATACTAACTGGTCAAAAGTTGAAGACCATACTGAAACGAAGAGTTAATTGGTAAACACGTAACAAAATTTAGTCATATTTGTTCAAGCATTAGTGTTGTCAGTATCTCCCACTGACATCTGTGTTACATTGGGTAAAAATATGGCAAAGGCTAAAAAGTTGACAGAGTTTGAATGTGGCAGAATTGTTGAGCTGCTAAAGCTAGGTCTCTCCCAACGTGCCATCTCTGGTGAGGTTGGGCATAGTAAAGCTGCTCTTGCAAATTTCTTGAAAGACACTGAGGGATACGGAATGAGAATTTCAAGTGGTCGGTCCAAGAAAATTTTGCTGGCGTTAAGCAGGAGGTTTCGTTGGGTTGTCTGGCAAGACACCAGCCAATCACCGAACTAGATTAAGGCTCTTACAGATACAGAATGCAGCTCAAGAACAATAAGACAGCGTCTATGAGAGAAAGGCTTTAGAAACCGTAAACGTCTTCAAAGGTCATGCCTCCCTTAAACTTTGCTGAGAAATACCAAACATGAGAAAAAATTTAACCTGGAAGGTCCAGATGGCTGGCTTCCAACGTTACTGGCACAATAAAGATATACCACCAGAGACATTTTCTACATAACACAGTGGAGGATGTTCCATCATAGTCTGGTGAGCTTTCTCCTTCCATGGAACAATAGAACTTCAAGTTATACAGGGGCATCAAACAGCAGCTGGTTACATTCACATGTTGGAGAGAGCAGCATTCTTATTCACTGAAGGCCCTATCTTGTGTGGAAATGACTGGATCTTTCAGCAGGACAATGCTGCAACCCACAATGCCTGCAGGACAAAGGACTTTTTCATGGTGAATGACGTGATTTCTTTTGGACCATCCAGCTTGTTTGCCCGAACTGAACACCATTGAAAATGTTTGTGGGTGGATGGCAAAGGAAGTATATAGAAATGGACATCGGTTCCAAACGGTGCATGATCTTCGTGAAGGCATCTTAACCACTTGGAATAACATTCCAGCCAGACTTCTGCAAATGCTTATATCAACCATGCCAAAGCAAATTTTTGAAGTTATTCACAATGACGGCCATGCAACTCACTGCTGAGACCTCTTGTTGGGCATTTCCTACCCTGTATAGGACTTATTTTTGGTATGGTCTTAAACATTTGACCAACTAGTATTTAAGCTAATTTCATAGTGTTCACATTTTCCCTATTAAATGCTAAAAAGTTTTTACTTTTATTTTCCCTTTTATTATTTTCATTTTACGAAGCTCTACTCAAATAAGTGGTTGAGTCTAACAATGCAAAATACATATTTTTCTTTATATTAATTGGCTTTAAGATTTTGGCCAGCAGTGTATATGTATATATAAATACATATATTACAACCATAAAATTTTCAAGTCATAAACCAAATCACAATAAATAAATATACTCTGCATATTTTTAAAAGAGGATTCTAGGGTACAAGCTACAATGTGGGATTATAAAATGTATTCAGGTTTTGGAGGTGAGTGAAAAAGTAGGACCCACATTGCAGTGGGAAAACACTATCTATCAGTCTGAACCTCTAGTTCTCTAGTCTCACTTAAGAAAATTAGAAAGTAGGAGAGCGAGGTGTGGGTGCTCAAGCCCACAACTTTCCACATCTATATCACCTTTCACTGTTTATCACCCAGATCCTGATCTTCATGTTGGTAAAGTTATGCTTCTTGTGGTCTCTAAGGCAAAGTTCTTGGGGCTTATCTTTGACCATTAGCTGACCTTTATACCTTATATCAAGCAGCCATGAGTCGAATGTACAGGGGCACTGAACATCATCCGTGTCCTCTCTTCCACCTCCTGGGTAGCAGATTGATGTTCTGTGCTAAAGATGTATCATGCTCTTATTTGATCAGAACTGGTCTTTGGCTCTATCAGGATCTCAGCCTTGAAGATGTTACAACCTGTTTATCATCAGGGGCTTTGGCTCTACACAATGGCTTTCCTCACTTCTCCAGTCCAGAGTTTTTACACAGATTCTCATGAACCCCCTCTACACCTCCACTGTTTGCAACTGTCTCTACTGTATGCTTCAAAACTTTGTTCTTTCGCACAACATTGCACCAGAGGTTGTGTTCTCCTTCCTCAGTGGGCCACGCTTTTTCAGAACAGACAATCTGTCATTGTTCTTTTGACCGTCGTAAACATGCACATCTGGATAAATTAGGTCTGTCCTTGATTGGCATTGCTCTATTTACTGGTCAGCCCATCCCACCATGGCTTATAATCATCTCCAAGTGTGACCTTACTTTAAATCATCTGAGAAAAGCAGACACTTCTGATTGTAAGTACCGTTTTGTATTTGCTGAACATCTTTTAAACCATCCTTTCATTCCTTTTTATACAGATGGTTCAAAATCAGGTGACTGTGTGAGATCTGCCATGGTTCAGTTGTTGTGCACAGAATCTTCTCTACAGCTTCTGTGTTCATTGCTTAGCTCTGTGCCATTTCTCTTGTCCTGAATCACATAGAAGCTAAGCATTCCTCAAAATTGTGCTATTTATACCAACTCAGTTAACTCTCTGCTGGGCCTCGAATCTCTTCATGCTAGTTCTCACTGATATTCAAAACCAACTGTCCCATTTATCTTTAAATTCTACTTCTGTCCAATTCTTCTGGATACCAGGCCATGTTGGTATTCATGGAAATGAGCATGCTGACACTTCAGCTAAGTCTGTCTGCTTTGGCACTTTCTCTGCTGTGTCTGTTCCACACATGAACTAGAGCCCTGTATACAAGGTTTGGCCTTGTGCCAGTTGGCAGTCAACTTGGAGTGAGCAACATAAAAACAAGCTCTTCCAAATAAAACTCTCTATTGGACTTTGGCCATCTTGCTTCTATAAGGATCGGAAAGAGGAAGTTACTATAATTAGACTATGTATTGGTCACAGTTTTTTAACTCATCATTTTCTTTTATCTGAGACTGATGCACCAGTGTATGTTTCTGTGTGTCACTCAGGTCACAATAGTCTACATTTTACTGTTGTAGTGTTGTTACAACTCAACAATTGGCACCATTTTAAACATTTCATCCACAGGTTTACCTCTGACACTGGACAGTGTCATTGGCAATGGTGACACTGTCTATCTTACAAATTTTTTAAAATTTTTAAAGGCCATTGACCTTTCTAACTTTAATTTTTGATTTATAAATTGTTCTTTATTTTAATTTTTTACAATTTTTAAAAAAATTATTTTTTTTTAGTTTTTTCACTGGTTGTTTGGCACAGATAGTCCTAGCTGCTTTGCACTATAAACTGCCAAACAACCAACCAACATCTGTAATTTATCCTTGTTAACAGTATGATCAAACCTCATTTTTTTAACTTCTGTAATACAGCCTGATGAACAGTATCCAACAACATTAATGTCTGAAACAGCAAAAGAGCTGCAGATGGAGCTTCCTGAAGAAGGTGGAATCAACATAGAATTAACAAAAAGAATCCTTCAAGAGGAAGATAAGTTTGATAAACAGCTATATCGTCAAAGGATTAAAGAAGTACATCAGGTAATGGACCTCTAGAAATGTTTAAAAACATGTTTAAATCTCTAGGTGTGTTTAAACAACTTCTCAATGATATCTGTTCTTCATATCATCTAATGAACAGTCTCTTGTTTTAATATTAGATGTTAGGTTTGCAACATCAAACATCAGGAAATATTCAAACCAACATGTTTAATATTCATAATTAAACCATATTAGAATGTTTTTCTTCTATTAGTCATAATTTGTTCATTAAAAATCTCAAATGATGTGTAAAAATAGGAATTCCGATCAGTTGATATTTCTGTCCCAAGTCGTTGCTGGTGGTAATTATCAGTCGTTGTCAGAACTTGTCAGTTTTGTTTAACCTTGATGGATACTGAAAGCCAATTCTGAAAGAGTTAGATTTGGTTATGAGAAATTTAAAGCCATGTTATTAAATCCAGAAAGTTGGTAAAACCGTGGAATAGTTTGTCCATTTAAAAACCATGCCTTATGAAAAGTTTCTTTATATATCAAAATATGTAACTTTAATGGAGAGAAAAATAATTCTGAAGTAACTTATTTCTGCTTAATGAACTTACACAGTTTGGTGAGGAAGAGAAAACAAATTATCAACATAATGAATAAGTTACTGTATCAGTACAATTGTCTAGAATAACCTAAAGTATTTACATGTTGTGGTGAGTAAAGAACTTTACTTGAAAACACATGTAGTAATTCTCTTTTCACAGTTTTTGATTTTAAATATGTAATGTATTAATGTAAACATGTGACAGATAAATGGAAATGTTCATTTTCTAAAATACATGTGTTTTTATGTATTATTTTTACATTTGTAAATAATCTGAATATACTGTTGTCTTCTTAATACTGTTTAATTTTTGTATATTACACTCTTTTTGTGATATGGTAACTTTTCTGTTTATATCTTAAATCACTAAGTAATTTTTAATGTATGTATGTTTCACAAATAGTCAATGTAATGTTTAAATAAGTTTTATTATGAAATGTAAGTTATTATGAAAATCATTTATGTCCAAATGATGTACAAAATTTTGATGTGTTAAAGAAGTTAACAAGTTTTAGGTTGTTATGTTTTATAAGTGTTGTGTCAAAGTTAACAAGTTTTAGGTTGTTATGTTTTATAAGTGTCGTGTCAAAGTTAACAAGTTTTAGGTTGTTATGTTTTATAAGTGTTGTGTTAAAGTTAACAAGTTTTAGGTTGTTATGTTTCATAAACTGTTGTGTTAAAGTTAACAAGTTTTAGGTTGTTATGTTTCATAAACTGTTGTGTTAAAGTTAACAAGTTTTAGGTTGTTATGTTTTATAAGTGTCGTGTCAAAGTTAACAAGTTTTAGGTTGTTATGTTTTAAAGTGTTTTAGGTGTCAAAGTTAACAAGTTTTAGGTTGTTATGTTTTATAAGTGTTGTGTTAAAGTTAACAAGTTTTAGGTTGTTATGTTTTATAAACTGTTGTGTTAAAGTTAACAAGTTTTAGGTTGTTATGTTTTATAAACCGTTGTGTTAAAGTTAACAAGTTTTAGGTTGTTATGTTTTATAAACTGTTGTGTTAAAGTTAACAAGTTTTAGGTTGTTATGTTTTATAAGTGTTGTGTTAAAGTTAACAAGTTTTAGGTTGTTATGTTTTATAAGTGTTGTGTTAAAGTTAACAAGTTTTAGGTTGTTATGTTTTATAAGTGTTGTGTTAAAGTTAACAAGTTTTAGGTTGTTATGTTTTATAAGTGTTGTGTTAAAGTTAACAAGTTTTAGGTTGTTATGTTTCATAAACTGTTGTGTTAAAGTTAACAAGTTTTAGGTTGTTATGTTTTATAAGTGTTGTGTTAAAGTTAACAAGTTTTAGGTTGTTATGTTTTATAAGTGTTGTGTTAAAGTTAACAAGTTTTAGGTTGTTATGTTTCATAAACTGTTGTGTTAAAGTTAACAAGTTTTAGGTTGTTATGTTTTATAAGTGTTGTGTTAAAGTTAACAAGTTTTAGGTTGTTATGTTTTATAAGTGTTGTGTTAAAGTTAACAAGTTTTAGGTTGTTATGTTTTATAAGTGTTGTGTTAAAGTTAACAAGTTTTAGGTTGTTATGTTTTATAAGTGTTGTGTTAAAGTTAACAAGTTTTAGGTTGTTATGTTTTATGTTTGTGTTAAAGTATAAGTGTTGTGTTAAAGTTAACAAGTTTTAGGTTGTTATGTTTTATAAGTGTTGTGTTAAAGTTAACAAGTTTTAGGTTGTTATGTTTTATAAGTGTTGTGTTAAAGTTAACAAGTTTTAGGTTGTTATGTTTCATAAACTGTTGTGTTAAAGTTAACAAGTTTTAGGTTGTTATGTTTTATAAGTGTTGTGTTAAAGTTAACAAGTTTTAGGTTGTTATGTTTTATAAGTGTTGTGTTAAAGTTAACAAGTTTTAGGTTGTTATGTTTTATAAGTGTTGTGTTAAAGTTAACAAGTTTTAGGTTGTTATGTTTTATAAGTGTTGTGTTAAAGTTAACAAGTTTTAGGTTGTTATGTTTTATAAGTGTTGTGTTAAAGTTAACAAGTTTTAGGTTGTTATGTTTTATAAGTGTTGTGTTAAAGTTAACAAGTTTTAGGTTGTTATGTTTTATAAGTGTTGTGTTAAAGTTAACAAGTTTTAGGTTGTTATGTTTTATAAGTGTTGTGTTAAAGTTAACAAGTTTTAGGTTGTTATGTTTTATAAGTGTTGTGTTAAAGTTAACAAGTTTTAGGTTGTTATGTTTTATAAGTGTTGTGTTAAAGTTAACAAGTTTTAGGTTGTTATGTTTTATAAGTTGTGTGTTAACAAGTTTTAAAGTTAACAAGTTTTAGGTTGTTATGTTTTATAAGTGTTGTGTTAAAGTTAACAAGTTTTAGGTTGTTATGTTTTATAAGTGTTGTGTTAAAGTTAACAAGTTTTAGGTTGTTATGTTTTATAAGTGTTGTGTTAAAGTTAACAAGTTTTAGGTTGTTATGTTTTATAAATGTTGTGTTAAAGTTAACAAGTTTTAGGTTGTTATGTTTTATAAGTGTTGTGTTAAAGTTAACAAGTTTTAGGTTGTTATGTTTTATAAGTGTTGTGTTAAAGTTAACAAGTTTTAGGTTGTTATGTTTTATAAGTGTTGTGTTAAAGTTAACAAGTTTTAGTTGTTATGTTTTATAAACTGTTGTGTTAACAAGTTTTAGGTTGTTATGTTTTATAAGTGTTGTGTTAAAGTTAACAAGTTTTAGGTTGTTATGTTTTATAAGTGTTGTGTTAAAGTTAACAAGTTTTAGGTTGTTATGTTTTATAAGTGTTGTGTTAAAGTTAACAAGTTTTAGGTTGTTATGTTTTATAAGTGTTGTGTTAAAGTTAACAAGTTTTAGGTTGTTATGTTTTATGTTTTATAAGTGTTGTGTTAAAGTTAACAAGTTTTAGGTTGTTATGTTTTATAAATGTTGTGTTAAAGTTAACAAGTTTTAGGTTGTTATGTTTCATAAACTGTTGTGTTAAAGTTAACAAGTTTTAGGTTGTTATGTTTTATAAATGTTGTTAAAGTTAACAAGTTTTAGGTTGTTATGTTTTATAAGTGTTGTGTTAAAGTTAACAAGTTTTAGGTTGTTATGTTTTATAAGTGTTGTGTTAAAGTTAACAAGTTTTAGGTTGTTATGTTTTATAAGTGTTGTGTTAAAGTTAACAAGTTTTAGGTTGTTATGTTTTATAAGTGTTGTGTTAAAGTTAACAAGTTTTAGGTTGTTATGTTTTATAAGTGTTGTGTTAAAGTTAACAAGTTTTAGGTTATGTTTTATAAACTGTTGTGTTAAAGTTAACAAGTTTTAGGTTGTTATGTTTTATAAGTGTTGTGTTAAAGTTAACAAGTTTTAGGTTGTTATGTTTTATAAGTGTTGTGTTAAAGTTAACAAGTTTTAGGTTGTTATGTTTTATAAGTGTTGTGTTAAAGTTAACAAGTTTTAGGTTGTTATGTTTTATAAACGTTGTGTTAAAGTTAACAAGTTTTAGGTTGTTATGTTTTATAAAAAGTTAACAAGTTTTAGGTTGTTATGTTTTATAAGTGTTGTTTTAGGTTGTTATGTTTTATAAGTGTTGTGTTAAAGTTAACAAGTTTTAGGTTATGTTTTATAAGCGTTGTGTTAAAGTTAACAAGTTTTAGGTTGTTATGTTTTATAAGTGTTGTGTTAAAGTTAACAAGTTTTAGGTTGTTATGTTTTATAAACGTTGTGTTAAAGTTAACAAGTTTTAGGTTGTTATGTTTTATAAATGTTGTGTTAAAGTTAACAAGTTTTAGGTTGTTATGTTTTATAAGTGTTGTGTTAAAGTTAACAAGTTTTAGGTTGTTATGTTTTATAAGTGTTGTGTTAAAGTTAACAAGTTTTAGGTTATGTTTTATAAGTCGCCAGTTAAAGTTAACAAGTTTTAGGTTGTTATGTTTCATAAACCGTCAGGCCAAAGCCAACAAGTTTTAGGTTGTTATGTTTTATAAGTGTTGTGTTAAAGTTAACAAGTTTTAGGTTGTTATGTTTTATAAGTGTTGTGTTAAAGTTAACAAGTTTTAGGTTATGTTTTATAAGCGTTGTGTTAAAGTTAACAAGTTTTAGGTTGTTATGTTTTATAAGTGTTGTGTTAAAGTTAACAAGTTTTAGGTTGTTATGTTTTATAAGTGTTGTGTTAAAGCCAACAAGTTTTAGTTTGTTATGTTTCATAAACCGTTGTGTTAAAGTTAACAAGTTTTAGGTTGTTATGTTTTATAAACGTTGTGTTAAAGTTAACAAGTTTTAGGTTGTTATGTTTTATATAAGTGTTGTGTTAAAGTTAACAAGTTTTAGGTTGTTATGTTTTATAAGTGTTGTGTTAAAGTTAACAAGTTTTAGGTTGTTATGTTTTATAAATGTTGTGTTAAAATTAACAAGTTTTAGGTTGTTATGTTTTATAAACGTTGTGTTAAAGCCAACAAGTTTTAGGTTGTTATGTTTTATAAGTGTTGTGTTAAAGCCAACAAGTTTTAGGTTATGTTTTATAAGCGCCAGTGTTAAAGTTAACAAGTCTTTAGGTTGTTATGTTTTATAAGTGTTGTGTTAAAGCCAACAAGTTTTAGGTCATGTTTTATAAGTCGTTGTGTTAAAGCCAACAAGTTTTAGGTTGTTACGCTCATAAACCTGTTGTGTTAAAGCCAACAAGTTTTAGGTTGTTATGTTTCATAAGTGTTGTGTTAAAGTTAACAAGTTTTAGGTTGTTATGTTTTATAAGTGTTGTGTTAAAGTTAACAAGTTTTAGGTTGTTATGTTTTATAAGTGTTGTGTTAAAGTTAACAAGTTTTAGGTTGTTATGTTTTATAAGTGTGCCAGGTTAAAGCCAACAAGTCTTTAGGTTGTTTTATAAGTTTGTGTTAAAGTTAACAAGTTTTATGTTGTTATGTCTTTATAAGTGTTGTGTTAAAGTTAACAAGTTTTAGGTTGTTATGTCTTTATAAGTGTTGTGTTAAAGTTAACAAGTTTTAGGTTGTTATGTTTTATAAACGTTGTGTTAAAGCCAACAAGTTTTAGGTTGTTATGTTTTATAAACGTCAGGTTAAAGTCAACAAGTCTTAGGTTGTTATGTTTTATAAGCAACAGGCCAAGTTAACAAGTTTTAGGTTATGTCTTTATGTCGTTGTGTTAAAGTTAACAAGTTTTAGGTTGTTATGTTTTATAAGTGTTGGTTAAAGCCAACAAGTTTTAGGTTGTTATGTTTTATAAACGTTGTGTTAAAGTTAACAAGTTTTAGGTTGTTATGTTTTATAAACGTTGTGTTAGTTAACAAGTCTTAGGTTGTTATGTTTTATAAGTGTTGTGTTAAAGTTAACAAGTTTTAGGTTGTTATGTTTTATAAGTGTTGTGTTAAAGTTAACAAGTTTTAGGTTATTATGTTTTATAAGTGTTGTGTTAAAGTTAACAAGTTTTAGGTTGTTATGTTTCATAAACTGTTGTGTTAAAGTTAACAAGTTTTAGGTTGTTATGTTTCATAAGTGTTGTGTTAAAGTTAACAAGTTTTAGGTTGTTATGTTTCATAAACTGTTGTGTTAAAGTTAACAAGTTTTAGGTTGTTATGTTTCATAAACTGTTGTGTTAAAGTTAACAAATTTTAGGTTATATTTTATAAATGTTGTGTTAAAGTTAACAAATTTTAGGTTATATTTTATAAATGTTGTGTTAAAGTTAACACATTTTGGGTTGTTATGTTTCATAAACTGTTGTTTTAAAGTTAACAAATTTTGGGTGATTATGTTTCATAAACTGTTGTTTTAAAGTTAAATTTTGGGTGGTTTTGTATTGATATGAATATCTTACGTAATTTTGTAAGTGAATTTTGATGATTTGTTTAGGAGAAACGGCGTAAAGAAAAGGAGGCTAGAAGATTAGAGAGAGGTTTACCAACAAAATCTGAATCCAGGGATAAAGTGAGTTTGAAAAGATAGAATATTTCTAAACTGTTATAGTTACTGTACTATATATATATGTACACCGTATAAACATTTCTAAACTGTTATAGTTACTGTACTATATATATATGTATACCATATAAACATTTCTAAACTGTTATAGTTACTGTACTATATATATATGTATACGATATAAACATTTCTAAACTGTTATAGTTACTGTACTATATATATATGTATACCATATAAACATTTCTAAACTGTTATAGTTACTGTACTATATGTATATGTATACCATATAAACATTTCTAAACTGTTATAGTTACTGTGCTATATATATATGTATACCATATAAACATTTCTAAACTGTTATAGTTACTGTGCTATATATATGTATACCATATAAATATTTCTAAACTGTTATAGTTACTGTACTATATATATATGTATACTGTATAAATATTTCGAAACTGTTATAGTTACTGTACTATATATATGTATACCATATAAATATTTCTAAACTGTTATAGTTACTGTACTATATTATATAGTATAAATATTTCTAAACTGTTATAGTTACTGTACTATATATATGTATACCGTATAAATATTTGTAAACTGTTATAGTTACTGTACTATATCATATAGTATAAATATACTCTTCAAAAAAAGAAATGCAAAAGGCAAAATATGAGACAAATTGTTAACAAGTTTATTCCGGGTAGTTCTGTATGACGTGTGAAACTTTGCACATTCACTGCTGAACATCCAAAGTCTGCAAAGGCGAAGTCCACACTCACTAGGTGAAGTTTAACCTCACTCAACGTCAATAACGAGTATGCCCCCCATGAGCATCAATAACTGCTTGGTATCTCCTGCCCATGGAAGCAATGAGATGATGAATCACATCCTGTGGAATGGCTGTCCACTCAACCTGCAAAGCTGCTGCAAGCTGAGGTAGAGTCTGTGGTTGAGGTTGTCGCCATCGCAGACGTCGGTCCAACTCGTCCCAAAGATGTTCGATGGGGTTTAAATCAGATGATTTGGAGGGCCAGGGAAGAACGTTGATGTTGTGGTGTCTCAAGAAGACAGTGGTGAGTCGGGCTGTGTGAGGACGGGCGTTGTCATGTTAAAAAACATTGTTGACATTCACCATCATGGGTTGCACATGGGGCCTAAGAATCTTGTCGACGTATCGTTGAGCCATAAGATTCCCTCGAATGTGCAAAAGGTCTCTTCTGGTATTGTAGGCGATGGCAGCTTACATCATGACGCTGCCACCACCAAATCTGTCAACATTCTGCACACAGTTTGCTGCAAAATGTTCACCTCGACGACAGTAAACACAGGTCCTTCCATCCTGCCTACGAAGCATAAAACGTGATTCATTGCTGAACCAAACATGCCTCCATCGTCGATGAGGCCATACCTGATGTGCCCGAGTCCACTGCAGCCGTGCTTGATGATGTTGCTGGGTGAGGATGATGCCTCTGACTGGAGGTCGAGGTCGGATTCCTGCATCTCATAGATGCGTACGGTCTGATTGGAAATCCTACGCAGCCCTGGTATGGTTGAGACAGTAGACGTCCCAGTGGTGGTCCTATCCCGAAGGTGATGTAACCGGATGTAGCGATCTTGTGCAGGCGTGGTCACATGAGGTCTGCCAGATCGTGGACGGTCATGAGTTGATCCATGTTGTTGGTGACGATTCCATAGCCTTGTGATGGTGCTTGGGTGGACATTCACAGCTCTGGTAACATCTGATCGAGATTTGCCTGCTTCCAAGCAAACAATGGCGTTTTACTTCAGTCAGTCTTGGCGTAACTGTATTGGGTGTTGGTGGCTTAACACTGAGCTATGGAAATCGAGAATCCGTCACTTTTATAGGGATTTTGCACATGTTGCACTTGCAGAACATGCAGATCTCTCAAACAAATTTATTGGACACGAATGCGTTTTGGCGAAAAATCTGATGTTTTTCTCCGTTTTCAAAGTGCACAACTTTTATTGTTATTTTGGTCTGACAATCAGTGTTTTAACATGTGCAACATCACATACTCTGAGCTTGTAATGTTATTACATATATTTCTCTTTAAAATAACAAAAATATCCCTTTTGCATTTCTTGTTTTGAAGAGTATATTTCTAAACTGTTATAGTTACTGTACTATATATATGTATACCGAAAAATATTTCTAAACTCTTACTGTACTATATATATGTAAATCGTATAAATATTTCTAAACTGATATTTTGACTGCACTATATATATGTATACCGTATAAATATTTTTAAACTGTTATAGTTACTGTACTATATATGTGTATGCAGTATAAATATTTCTAAACCGTTATAATGACTGTACTATACATATTTATACAGTATAAATATTTCTGAACTGTTATAGTTACTGAACTATATATGTATACAGTATACATATTTCTAAACTGTTATAGTTACTGTAATATACAATATACATATTTCTAAACTGTTATAGTTACTGCACTATATATACGTATACCGTATAAATATTTCTAAACTGTTATAATGACTGTACTATATATATTTATACAGTATAAATATTTCTAAACTGTTATAGTTACTGTAATATACAGTATACATATTTCTAAACTGTTATAGTTACTGTAATATACAGTATACATATTTCTAAACTGTTATAGTTACTGTAATATACAGTATACATATTTCTAAACTGTTATAGTTACTGTAATATACAGTATACATATTTCTAAACTGTTATAGTTACTGTAATATACAGTATACATATTTCTAAACTGTTATAGTTACTGTAATATACAGTATACATATTTCTAAACTGTTATAGTTACTGTAATATACAGTATACATATTTCTAAACTGTTATAGGTACTGTACAATATGTATACAGTATACATATTTCTAAACTGTTATAGTTACTGTAATATACAGTATACATATTTCTAAACTGTTATAGTTACTGTAATATACAGTATACATATTTCTAAACTGTTATAGCTACTGTAATATACAGTATACATATTTCTAAACTGTTATAGCTACTGTAATATACAGTATACATATTTCTAAACTGTTATAGCTACTGTAATATACAGTATACATATTTCTAAACTGTTATAGCTACTGTAATATACAGTATACATATTTCTAAACTGTTATAGCTACTGTAATATACAGTATACATATTTCTAAACTGTTATAGCTACTGTACAATATGTATACAGTATACATATTTCTAAACTGTTATAGCTACTGTAATATACAGTATACATATTTCTAAACTGTTATAGCTGCTGTAATATACAGTATACATATTTCTAAACTGTTATAGCTACTGTAATATACAGTATACATATTTCTAAACTGTTATAGCTGCTGTAATATACAGTATACATATTTCTAAACTGTTATAGCTACTGTAATATACAGTATACATATTTCTAAACTGTTATAGCTACTGTAATATACAGTATACATATTTCTAAACTGTTATAGCTACTGTAATATACAGTATACATATTTCTAAACTGTTATAGCTGCTGTAATATACAGTATACATATTTCTAAACTGTTATAGCTGCTGTAATATACAGTATACATATTTCTAAACTGTTATAGCTGCTGTAATATACAGTATACATATTTCTAAACTGTTATAGCTGCTGTAATATACAGTATACATATTTCTAAACTGTTATAGCTACTGTAATATACAGTATACATATTTCTAAACTGTTATAGCTGCTGTAATATACAGTATACATATTTCTAAACTGTTATAGCTGCTGTAATATACAGTATACATATTTCTAAACTGTTATAGCTGCTGTAATATACAGTATACATATTTCTAAACTGTTATAGCTACTGTAATATACAGTATACATATTTCTAAACTGTTATAGCTACTGTAATATACAGTATACATATTTCTAAACTGTTATAGCTACTGTAATATACAGTATACATATTTCTAAACTGTTATAGCTACTGTAATATGTTGTTTCAACATTTTATTTTTTTACAACAGATATAAATTTTTTATAACTTTTATTTGAATGTATTCACAATGTGTTAATGTATTATGTAGACATGTGATAAGTACTTGGTAAATTATTTTGATGTTAAAATATGAAATCATTATTACTCATAATCTCGTATTTAAAATATGAAAACATGAGAATAGATGTTGGATTATTTAAGATGCAACAGATATCATTAAATGTCTGGAATAAAGATGTAAACACATTATTCTAGATGAATCCACCAGTTAAACTCAATATTATTGTTAAAGGAAGAAGAAAATTCCAGTAGTGAAGATGAAGCTATCAGCACCATGATAGATGAACTACCTGATCCCGATAAAGTTTGGGGCAAAACATTAGAAGATTCAGTGGATGATAAAAGTACTTCAGAAGATGATGGAACTGACTCTTCATCTGAGAGGTACTGTTTTATTCTGGGGTTTCACATATTATTCATATCAATACCACATAGTAAACTAACCAGTGATATTTCTTTGGGTTCCTTTAAGGTTAGCTCAAACTGATGTGTGCCATGTTGGTTACTTGATGCTTTCAGTAATATTTAAATAATTTACCAAGTGTGTTTGACATTTTTCAAACTGTTTCTCAAGTTGCTACTTATTAATGAACACTGTTACCGATTGATGTTCTTGAATGTTGAATCAATGTATTCCTTTTAACATTTCCCTAGAATTTTTTTATTATCCAAAATATAATATATTAGTTTACTTAAAACCAATTACTGATATATTTCATGTTATGTAATGTTTTATATACAATGTTATATAATGTTTAACTCTCATGTATGTTAGAAGTACTTTTAAATTTAAGAGTTGGAGAAGATGTTTGTTTAGTTCACAAAACACACGTGTCTATTGATGAACTGTGCAGGAGTAGATGTTTGTTTAGTTCACAAAACACACATGTCTGTTGATGAACTGTGCAGGAGTGGATGTTTGTTTAGTTCACAAAACACACATGTTTGTTGATGAACTGTGTAAGAGTAGATGTTTGTTTAGTTCACAAAACACGTGTCTGTTGATGAACTGTACATAAGTAGATGTTTGTTTCATTTACAAAACACACGTGTCTGTTGATGAACTGTACATAAGTAGATGTTTGTTTCAAGAGTTGTTTGTTCAGTTCAAAAACACACGTGTATGTTGATGAACTGTACATAAGTAGATGTTTGTTTAGTTCACAAAACACACGTGTTTGTTGATGAACTGTGTAAGAGTAGATGTTTGTTCAGTTCACAAAACACATATGTATGTTGATGAACTGTGTAAGAGTGGATGTTTGTTTAGTTCACAAAACACACGTGTCTATTGATGAACTGTGCAGGAGTGGATGTTTGTTTAGTTCACAAAACACACGTGTTTGTTGATGAACTGTACATAAGTAGACGTTTGTTTAGTTCACAAAACACACGTGTTTGTTGATGAACTGTACATAAGAGTAGATGTTTGTTTAGTTCACAAAACACACGTGTTTGTTGATGAACTGTGTAAGAGTAGATGTTTGTTTAGTTCACAAAACACACATGTTTGTTGATGAACTGTCAGGAGTAGATGTTTGTTTAGTTCACAAAACACACATGTTTGTTGATGAACTGTCAGGAGTAGATGTTTGTTTAGTTCACAAAACACACGTGTTTGTTGATGAACTGTCAGGAGTAGATGTTTGTTTAGTTCAAAAAACACACGTTTGTTGATGAACTGTGTAAGAGTGGATGTTTGTTTAGTTCACAAAACACACATGTTTGTTGATGAACTATCAGGAGTAGATGTTTGTTTAGTTCACAAAACACACGTGTTTGTTGATGAACTGTCAGGAGTAGATGTTTGTTTAGTTCACAAAACACACGTGTTTGTTGATGAACTGTCAGGAGTAGATGTTTGTTTAGTTCAAAAAACACACGTTTGTTGATGAACTGTGTAAGAGTGGATGTTTGTTTAGTTCACAAAACACACGTTTGTTGATGAACTATCAGGAGTAGATGTTTGTTTAGTTCACAAAACACGTGTTTGTTGATGAACTGTGTAAGAGTAGATGTTTGTTTCATTTACAAAACACACGTGTTTGTTGATGAACTGTACATAAGTAGATGTTTGTTTAGTTCACAAAACATACGTGTTTGTTGATGAACTGTACATAAGTAGATGTTTGTTTCATTTACAAAACACACGTGTTTGTTGATGAACTGTACATAAGTAGATGTTTGTTTAGTTCACAAAACACACGTGTTTGTTGATGAACTGTACATAAGTAGATGTTTGTTTCATTTACAAAACACACGTGTTTGTTGATGAACTGTACATAAGTAGATGTTTGTTTCATTTACAAAACACACGTGTCTGTTGATGAACTGTACATAAGTAGATGTTTGTTTCATTTACAAAACACACGTGTTTGTTGATGAACTGTACATAAGTAGATGTTTGTTTCATTCCCACATCTGTTTATGAAGCATTTGTTTTTGAAAACGTTCATAAACTGAAACATCCTATGTTTACTTTTCATGAAAAGTTTATTATTGACATTTGTCCATCTGGTATCAGCTGTTTCTATGCCATAACTTAGGAAGTAATTTTATATTTCACTGTGTAAATCACAAGATGTTGAGTTTCTGTTGAATCTTCTGATGGAAGCAGTACCATTGGACACTACAAAAGCAGTACCACTGGTCACTACAAAAGCAGTACCACTGGTCACTACAAAAGGATAAATTGTGCTTCTCAATTCTTCACTTAACATGATGCTTAGGGACAGCAAGACATCTGTTGATCCAAATCAGCTGTTTCATCCATGATGCTCAGGGACAGCAAGACATCTGTTCATTCAAAATGGCTGTTTCATCCACGATGCTCAGGGACAACAAGACATCTGTTGACCCAAATCAGCTGTTTCATCCATGATGCTCAGGGACAGCAAGACATTTGGTGATCCAAATCGGCTGTTTCATCCATGATGCTCAGGGACAGCAAGATATATGTTGATCCAAATCGGCTGTTTCATCCATGATGCTCAGGGACAGCAAGATATATGTTGATCCAAATCGGCTGTTTCATCCATGATGCTCAGGGACAGCAAGATATATGTTGATCCAAATCGGCTGTTTCATCCATGATGCTCAGGAACAGCAAGATATCTGTTGATCCAAATCGGCTGTTTCATCCATGATGCTCACGGACAGCAAGACATATGTTGATCCAAACTGAAGCTATTAAATAAAATTAATTAAACTCACTCAACTTTACTGTTTTCTCTTATCATTCATATATGTATTAAGCTTTCTCTTAAACTCACTTAACTTTACTGTCTCCCCTTCTCATTCATATATGTATCAAGCTTTCTCTTAAACTCACTTAACTCTACTGTCTCCCCTTATCATTTATATGTGTATCAAGCTTTCTCTTAAACTCACTTAACTCTACTGTCTCCCCTTATCATTTATATATGTATTAAGCTTTCTCTTAAACTCGCTTAACTTTACTGTCTCCCCTTATCATTTATATATGTATTAAGCTTTCTCTTAAACTCGCTTAACATTACTGTCTCCTTTTCTCATTCATATATGTATCAAGCTTTCTCTTAAACTCACTCAACTTTACTGTCTCCTCTTATCATTCATATATGTATCAACCTTTTTCAGTTTTATTGTCTTTACATCTAAAGACCAAATGCCCTGTTAGAAAAATAAAGTTGTCTTAACTGAAGATCCTCTTACTTTACCTAAATGTGTATTTGTGTTACCAAGATCTATAATTCTTGCTGTTAAGTATGAAAAATGTTTATTCATTAACATTATCAGTTTCTTTTAGAATTTTAAATACTTCAATCAGATTCTCTTTAGCTTTTAGTTTTTTAAATACTTCAATCAGATTCTCTTTAGCTTTTAGTTTTTTAAATACTTCAATCAGATTCTCTTTAGCTTTTAGTTTTTTAAATACTTCAATCAGATTCTCTAGCTTTTAGTTTTTTAAATACTTCAATCAGATTCTCTTTAGCTGTTAGAATTTTAAATACTTCAATCAGATTCTCTTTAGCTTTTAGTTTTTTAAATATTTCAATCAGATTCTCTTTAGCTTTTAGTTTTTTAAATACTTCAATCAGATTCTCTTTAGCTTTTAGAATTTTAAATACTTCAATCAGATTCTCTTTAGCTTTTAGAATTTTAAATACTTCAATCAGATTCTCTTTAGCTTTTAGAATTTTAAATACCTCAATCAGATTCTCTTTAGCTTTTAGAATTATAAATACTTCAATCAGATTCTCTTTAGCTTTTAGAATTTTAAATACTTCAACCAGATTCTCTTTAGCTTTTAGAATTTTAAGTACTTCAGTCGGATTCTCTTTAGCTTTTAGTTTTTTCAAGAGAAAACAATTTAAGGATCTTAATGTCTCCTCATATGACAAGTGCTCCATTGCTGGTACCATTCTAGTAATCTTCCTATAAACCCCTTCCAACAATTCAATGTCTTTCCTAAGGTAAGGAGGCCAATATGGAACATAATACTCCAGTTGTGACCTAACCAATGACCTATATAATAAAACTGTAACCTCTTTAGACTTGTATTCAGTATTTCTGTTTATACAACCTAAAATTTTATATTACACTACCAGTAAGAACAGCACACTGTTTGGATGTCTTAAGAACAGCACATTGTTTGGATGTCTTAAGAACAACACATTGTTTGGATGTCTTAAGAACAGTACACTGTTTGGATGTCTTAAGAACAGCACACTGTTTGGATGTCTTAAGAACCTAATCAACCATTATACCAAGATCCTTTTCTTTCACGACACTGCTAAGGTTATTTCAATACAAACTATACTTACAAGTGGAGGTATGATAACCCACATGCATTACCTTGTATTTATTATAATTGAAATCCTTCCACCATTATTTTTCCATCTCAGTAAATTATGTAAATAATTTTTGAATTCATCAGCATCCTCTTCACACCCAAGGCCTCAAAATTGTCTTTAAATTTAAGAAATTATTAAACATTTCTTGATCTATGTCATTCATGTAAATCAAAGACAGCAACCTGTCTTAAGGCTAAGCTTTGAGGAACCCTATTTGTGACATTAACCCAGTTTAACTGAACTCTGTGACAAACAACCTTCTGCTTTCTTCCATCAAGCCACTTTCTCATCCAGTTAGTTAACTTATCCCCCACACATATAGAGAACTCTTTGCAAGCCTTTTATGTGGCACTTTGCCAAATGCTTTCTGAAAATCCAGATATTCCAAATCTACACTCTTATCCGCATCTACGTAAGCACCTACCATTATAAACATGTCAAAATATTTGTTTCTTAGTGAAACCATGTTGACTGTCTAATAAAATTAGAAACTTTGTTGAATCATCTTCTGACATATCTTTCATCAGACTTTCCAAAACTTATTTTCACAACTGATGTAAAATTAATAGGTCTGTAATTACTGAGACAACTTCTGTTGCTTCCCTTGAAGATGAGAGTAACATTAGCTAATTTCTAATCTATTGTCCATTCTTTAAGGACTTGTGAACAATTGTGGCAAGTGACTCACATATCTAACCCTTGACCTCCTTTAAAACTCTTGGGTAAATGTTGTTTGGCCCAGAAGCTTTATCATTCTTTAAACTTCCCAGTTTTAACAAACTCAGAATTTATTTTGTTCAACTTTGTTTTCATTCACAAACTATTTAAGTATATGAATAATGTTTAAGTTTTCATTTGTAAAGACTGATGCAGAACATAATGACCTTGCTATTTTATAATCAGATACAAGCCTTCCTGTATTATCTTTGAAAGGTTCTATCCTAAACTAACGTTTTATTTATTTACCTCTAATGTACTTTTAAAAACTTTTAATTTTTATGTTTTCAGACACATGTTTTAAAAACTTTTAATTTTTATGTTTTCACACACCCTTTTTGAATGTGCTGTTTTTCCTGTTGAATAATCGAGTAGTTAGAAACATGAAGAAAGATTGTTTTGGCCATGCTGTTACTGTAACTGACAGTGGACGCTGTGTGTCATCTATATAATAGTAAGGTTAAACACAACAAAGCTACACTGTGACAACTTAACAACTTGAGATGTGTTTGATTAATAGGTCACCTTGAAGAGTGATAAAGATCAGAGAAGCTTTTCCATCAAGAATCATTACACTAATATTTCTCTCTGCATATTTCATACAAATTAGAAATTCTTTTGTTTTTCACAATTAGGTAAAATATGAATTATTTCCTTAAAATCTGGTCAGTACTGTGAAGCTGTCATTTATTGGTGTTTTGATTGTGTTATGTGTTATTGTGTCAGGTAATTGGTTTAGACATGAATATTTAGTTTTTGAACATGTTTTGTTACACAAAGGAACAAGTGTGTTATGTGTTATTGTGTCAAGTAACTTGTTTAGACATGAATATTTAGTTTCTGAACATGTTTTGTTACACAAAGGAACAAGTGTGTTATGTGTTATTGTGTCAAGTAACTTGTTTAGACATGAATATTTAGTTTCTGAACATGTTTTGTTACACAAAGGAACAAGTGTGTTATGTGTTATTGTGTCAGGTAATTGGTTTAGACATGAATATTTAGTTTCTGAACATGTTTTGTTACACAAAGGAACAAGTGTGTTATGTGTTATTGTGTCAAGTAATTGGTTTAGACATGAATATTTTATTTCTGAACATGTTTTGTTACACAAAGGAACAAGTGTGTTATGTGTTATTGTGTCAGGTAATTGGTTTAGACATGAATATTTAGTTTCTGAACATGTTTTGTTACACAAAGGAACAAGTGTGTTATGTGTTATTGTGTCAAGTAATTGGTTTAGACATGAATATTTTATTTCTGAACATGTTTTGTTACACAAAGGAACAAGTGTGTTATGTGTTATTGTGTCAAGTAATTGGTTTAGACATGAATATTTTATTTCTGAACATGTTTTGTTACACAAAGGAACAAGTGTGTTATGTGTTATTGTGTCAAGTAATTGGTTTAGACATGAATATTTAGTTTCTGAACATGTTTTGTTACACAAAGGAACAAGTGTATTATGTGTTATTGTGTCGAGTAATTGGTTTAGACATGAATATTTTATTTCTGAACATGTTTTGGTACACAAAGGAACAAGTGTGTTATTGTGTCAAGTAATTGGTTTAGACATGAATATTTTGTTTCTGAACATGTTTTGGTACACAAAGGAACAAGAGAAAGCTCCAGCAGCCAAGTCTTCCTGAGTCCAAACGACAGAAAAGATCAGAGGAGGAAATTTCGGAGCCACTAGACACGGGATTGACGTTAGCCGGTGACGAGGAGTTGGCTTTACACCTCCTTTCGAGAACGTGATTTCTTTCCTAACAATTTCTGCGTTATTGAGAAGTTTATGTAACTTTCAAATATTTAACATTATGTTTGTTGTTTTCAACATTAAACAGGTATTTTCAGTAAACTTTTAAATGTATAAATGGCTACAATTCATGTTAAGTCTCATTTATACTTATTGTAATCACTGTAAAATTTACTAAATGATTCAAGCAAACTTCTCTGCTACAATATCCACTTTGCCAGCGTTTTGTCACTTCCTGGTAAATTATTATGAACAATATAAACATTCTTTCTGTCATACAAGAAGTTACTGTGATTGGCTGTATGGTTTCAGGTTTCACAGTAGCATCATTTCTATTTAGAATTTTAATTTACAGATTGTAGACATAGGGTTAGAAACAAGGAAAGTGTCAGAAAATTTAGAACAAATGTTGTTGTTTTATCGTAAAATACAAGGAACAGAAACTTGCTTTCTGTCCACCTTGGAGTTCAACAAGTGGTGTTATTAATTCATGGCTTTTGATTGACCAAAGGTGTTTTAAATGCACATAGAATTTTTGCAAGACACATGCTACCATTCAGCTGTGGGAGGTAGGTCATACCTAATCGGTCAGTGGGTCAAATGTATAATCAGTAAAATAATTCTGATTCACAACATTTTTTAATGAAAAGAAAATTCTATAGTCTGTTTTATCATGGGTTCTCTCATTGTACACATTATTGAAACATATAAATATTTAGAATAAGGTGTCCTCTTACATTTGTTGTAGAAATGCATGTAAATATTGAAATACTATTTCTTGTTTGGTTTAAGATGTTCTTTAACTAAACCACCAGGTGGCATATCATGAAATCAATATAAATTTGTTTACAGCAGATAAATGGAATTAGATATAATTTATGTACGTCAAACTAGTATCTGGGTGTTTAGTTTTCTAAGACATTTCTGAATAATGAAGTCTACAGATTATTATAGTATTAGAACACCAGACTGTGTGAAACTTTTATAATTAAATTACAGAGGGTTCATAATCACAGGATAACAATAAATTTGTGTTGTGATATAAACTGTTCATCTAAAACAGAATCTAACACTAAATTTATCTTAACAAACACTTTCTTATTAACATTTCAAATACTAAATGTGTCTGTGTCTGTGTTCTGTTGAAAGAGGATTGATTAGTGATAGTTCATTCAGCATGCACTGTATGAACAGTGAATGTTTATACTATTATGTAGATGTCTATACCACACTACAATGTGTGTACAATAGCTTGTATGTAGATTTATACACCACATTTTAATGTGATATACAGTAAGGTGTAGTAAGGATCTTCTGTTATATATATATCACATTAAAATGTGTATACAGTAAGGTGTAGTAAGGATCTTCTGGTATATATATATATATATATATATATATATATACATTAAAATGTGTATACAGTAAGGTGTAGTAAGGATCTTCTGGTATATATATATATATACCAGATATATACATATATATATATATCACATCAAAATGTGCATACAGTAAGGTGTTGTAAGGACCTTCTGTAATGTAGATATATATATACCACACCAAAATGTGCATACAGTAAGGTGTTTTAAGAACCTTCTGGCATGTAGATATATATACCACCTTAAAACGTGTATAATATAAGATGTTGTGAGGACTTTCTAGTATGTAGATATATGTACCACTCCAAAATGTGTACACAATAAGGTGTTGTAAGGACCTTCTGGTATGTAGATGTGTATACCACACTAAAATGTGATGACAGTAAGAATCTTCACAAAATGTTTCACCCTTTTTTACACCTATGATTCTTTACTCCACTACATTTCACCATTGTTTACACCCATGACTTCTTACACCACAAGATATTTCACTATTGTTTACACTCATGATTCATTCAATACACCACAAGATGTTTCACCATTGTTTACACCCATGATTGATTGCACTAAAAGATGTTTCACCATTGTTTACACCTGTAATTCATTACGCCATAAGATGTTTCACCATTGTTTACACCCGTGATTCATTACACCATAAGATGTTTCACCATTGTTTACACCCATGATTCATTACACCACAAGATGTTTCACCATTGTTTACACCCATGATTCATTACACCACAAGATGTTTCACCATTGTTTACACCCGTGATTCATTACACCACAAGATGTTTCACCATTGTTTACATCCGTGATTCATTACACCACAAGATGTTTCACCATTGTTTACACCCATGATTCATTACACCACAAGATGATTCACCA
Source organism: Tachypleus tridentatus (assembly GCF_004210375.1). NCBI lineage: Eukaryota > Metazoa > Arthropoda > Merostomata > Xiphosura > Limulidae > Tachypleus > Tachypleus tridentatus. The sequence continues at coordinate 6,768,869 of NC_134829.1, read as the reverse complement.
TTCTTTACACCCGTGATTCATTACACCACAAGATGATTCACCATTCTTTACACCCGTGATTCATTACACCACAAGTTGATTCACCATTGTTTACATCACAAGATGGTTCACTATTGTTTACACCCGTGATTCGTTACACCACAAGATGATTCACCATTGTTTACACCCGTGATTCGTTACACCACAAGATGATTCACCATTGTTTACACCTGTGATTCGTTACACCACAAGATGTTTCACCATTGTTTACACCCGTGATTCATTACACCACAAGATGTTTCATCATTGTTTACACCCGTGATTCATTATACTGAAACATGTTCCACCATTGTTTACACCCATGATTCATTACATCACAAGATGTTCCACCATTGTTTACACCCATGATTCATTACATCACAAGATGTTCCACCATTTTTACACCCATGATTCATTACACCAAATGATGTTTCACCATTGTTTACACTCGTGATTCATTACACCACAAGATGTTTCACCATTTTTTACACTCGTGATTCATTACACCACAAGATGATTCACCATTCTTTACACCCATGATTCATTATACTGAAACATGTTCCACCATTGTTTACACCCGTTATTCATTACACCACAAGATGTTTCACCGTTATTTACACCCGTGATTCATTACACCACAAGATGTTTTACCGTTGTTTACACCCATGATTCATTACACCACAAGATGATTCACCATTCTTTACACCCGTGATTCATTACACCACAAGATGTTTCACCATTCTTTACACCCATGATTCATTATACTGAAACATGTTCTACCATTGTTTACACCCGTGATTCATTACACAAGATGTTTCACCGTTATTTACACCCGTGATTCATTACACCACAAGATGTTTTACCGTTGTTTACACCCATGATTCATTACACCACAAGATGATTCACCATTCTTTACACCCGTGATTCATTACACCACAAGATGTTTCACCATTCTTTACACCCGTGATTCATTACACCACAAGTTGATTCACCATTGTTTACACCCGTGATTCGTTACACCACAAGATGTTTCACCATTGTTTACACTCGTGATTCATTACACCACAAGATGTTTCACCATTGTTTACACCCGTGATTCATTATACTGAAACATGTTCCACCTTTGTGGTCACTTGTGATTCCTTACACCACAAGATGTTTCACCATTGTTTACACCCGTGATTCATTATACTGAAACATGTTCTACCATTGTTTACACCCATGATTCATTACATCACAAGATGTTCCACCATTTTTACACCCATGATTCATTACACCAAATGATGTTTTGCCATTGTTTACACCCGTGATTCATTACACCACAAGATGGTTACCATTTTTTACACTCGTGATTCATTACACCACAAGATGATTCACCATTCTTTACACCCATGATTCATTATACTGAAACATGTTCCAACATTGTTTACACCCGTTATTCATTACACCACAAGATGTTTCACCATTGTTTACACCCGTGATTCATTACACCACTGGATGTTTCACCATTGTTTACACCCATGATTCATTACACCAAAGGATGTTTTACCGTTGTTTACACCCATGATTCATTATACTGAAACATGTACCGCCATTGTTTACACTTGTGATTCATAACACCACTTGATGTTTTACCATTGTTTACACCCGTGATTCGTTATACTGAAACATGTTCCACCATTGTTTACACCCGTGATTCATTACACAAGATGTTTCATCATTATTTACACCCGTGAGTCATTACACCACAAGATGTTTTACCGTTGTTAAACACCCATGATTCATTACACCGCACGATGTTTCACCGTTGTTTACACCCATGATTCATTTCACCGCAATATGTTTCACCATTCTTTACACCCGTGATTCATTACACCACAAGATGTTTCACCATTGTTTACACCCGTGATTCATTACACCACAAGATGTTTCACCATTGTTTACACCCGTGATTCATTACACCACAAGATGTTTCACCATTGTTTACACCCGTGATTCATTACACCACAAGATGTTTCACCATTGTTTACTCCCGTGATTCATTATACTGAAACATGTTCCACCATTGTTTACACCCGTGATTCACTACACCACAAGATGTTTCACCATTGTTTACACCCGTGATTCATTACACCACAAGATGTTTTACCATTGTTTACACCGATGATTCATTATATCACAAGATGTTTCACCATTTTTACACCTATGATTCATTACACTAAAAGATGTTTCAGCATTGTTTACACCCGTGATTCATTATACTATAAGATGTTTCAGCATTGTTTACACCCGTGATTCATTATACTATAAGATGTTTCACCATTGTTTACACCCGTGATTCATTACACCACAAGATGTTTCACCATTGTTTACACCGATGATTCATTACATCACAAGATGTTTCACCATTTTTACAACCATGATTTATTACACCACAAGATGTTTCACCATTGTTTACACCCGTGATTCATTACACCCCAGGATGTTTCACCATTGTTTACACCCGTGATTCATTACACCATAAGATGTTTCACCATTGTTTACACCCATGATTCATTACACCACAAGATGTTTCACCATTGTTTACACCCATGATTCATTACACCACAAGATGTTTCACCATTGTTTACACCCGTGATTCATTACACCAAAAGATGTTTCACCATTGTTTACATCCGTGATTCATTACACCACAAGATGTTTCACCATTGTTTACACCCATGATTCATTACACCACAAGATGATTCAACATTCTTTACACCCGTGATTCATTACACCACAAGTTGATTCACCATTGTTTACACCACAAGATGGTTCACCATTGTTTACACCCGTGATTCGTTACACCACAAGATGATTCACCATTGTTTACACCTGTGATTCGTTACACCACAAGATGTTTCACCATTGTTTACACCCGTGATTCATTACACCACAAGATGTTTCATCATTGTTTACACCCGTGATTCATTATACTGAAACATGTTCCACCATTGTTTACACCCATGATTCATTACATCACAAGATGTTCCACCATTGTTTACACCCATGATTCATTACATCACAAGATGTTCCACCATTTTTACACCCATGATTCATTACACCAAATGATGTTTCACCATTGTTTACACTCGTGATTCATTACACCACAAGATGTTTCACCATTTTTTACACTCGTGATTCATTACACCACAAGATGATTCACCATTCTTTACACCCATGATTCATTATACTGAAACATGTTCTACCATTGTTTACTCCCGTGATTCATTACACAAGATGTTTCACCGTTATTTACACCCGTGATTCATTACACCACAAGATGTTTTACCGTTGTTTACACCCATGATTCATTACACCACAAGATGATTCACCATTCTTTACACCCGTGATTCATTACACCACAAGATGTTTCACCATTCTTTACACCCGTGATTCATTACACCACAAGTTGATTCACCATTCTTTACACCCGTGATTCGTTACACCACAAGATGATTCACCATTGTTTACACCCGTGATTCGTTACACCACAAGATGTTTCACCATTGTTTACACTCGTGATTCATTACACCACAAGATGTTTCACCATTGTTTACACTCGTGATTCATTATACTGAAACATGTTCCACCTTTGTGGTCACTTGTGATTCCTTACACCACAAGATGTTTCACCATTGTTTACACCCGTGATTCATTATACTGAAACATGTTCTACCATTGTTTACACCCATGATTCATTACATCACAAGATGTTCCACCATTTTTACACCCATGATTCATTACACCAAATGATGTTTTGCCATTGTTTACACACGTGATTCATTACACCACAAGATGGTTACCATTTTTTACACTCGTGATTCATTACACCACAAGATGATTCACCATTCTTTACACCCATGATTCATTATACTGAAACATGTTCCACCATTGTTTACACCCGTTATTCATTACACCACAAGATGTTTCACCATTGTTTACACCCGTGATTCATTACACCACTGGATGTTTCACCATTGTTTACACCCATGATTCATTACACCAAAGGATGTTTTACCGTTGTTTACACCCATGATTCATTATACTGAAACATGTACCGCCATTGTTTACACTTGTGATTCATTACACCACTTGATGTTTTACCATTGTTTACACCCGTGATTCGTTATACTGAAACATGTTCCACCATTGTTTACACCCGTGATTCATTACACAAGATGTTTCATCATTATTTACACCCGTGAGTCATTACACCACAAGATGTTTTACCGTTGTTAAACACCCATGATTCATTACACCGCACGATGTTTCACCGTTGTTTACACCCATGATTCATTTCACCGCAATATGTTTCACCATTGTTTACACCCGTGATTCATTACACCACAAGATGTTTCACCATTGTTTACACCCGTGATTCATTACACCACAAGATGTTTCACCATTGTTTACACCCGTAATTCATTACACCACAAGATGTTTCATCATTGTTTACACCCGTGATTCATTACACCACAAGATGTTTCACCATTGTTTACTCCCGTGATTCATTATACTGAAACATGTTCCACCAATGTTTACTCCCGTGATTCATTATACTGAAACATGTTCCACCATTGTTTACACCCGTGATTCACTACACCACAAGATGTTTCACCATTGTTTACACCCGTGATTCATTACACCACAAGATGTCTTACCATTGTTTACACCGATGATTCATTATATCACAAGATGTTTCACCATTTTTACACCTATGATTCATTACACTAAAAGATGTTTCAGCATTGTTTACACCCGTGATTCATTATACTATAAGATGTTTCACCATTGTTTACACCCGTGATTCATTACACCACAAGATGTTTCACCATTGTTTACACCCATGATTAATTACACCACAAGATGTTTCACCATTGTTTACACCCATGATTCATTACATCACAAGATGTTTCACCATTTTTACACCCATGATTTATTACGCCACAAGATGTTTCACCATTGTTTACACCCGTGATTCATTACAACTCAGGATGTTTCACCATTGTTTACACCCATGATTCATTACACCACAAGATGTTTTACCGTTGTTAAATACCCATGATTCATTACACCGCAAGATGTTTCACCGTTGTTTACACCCATGATTCATTTCACCGCAATATGTTTCACCATTGTTTACACCCGTGATTCATTACACCACAAGATGTTTCACCATTGTTTACACCCGTGATTCATTACACCACAAGATGTTTCACCATTGTTTACACCCGTGATTCATTACACCACAAGATGTTTCACCATTGTTTACACCCGTGATTCATTACACCACAAGATGTTTCACCATTGTTTACTCCCGTGATTCATTATACTGAAACATGTTCCACCATTGTTTACACCCGTGATTCACTACACCACAAGATGTTTCACCATTGTTTACACCCGTGATTCATTACACCACAAGATGTCTTACCATTGTTTACACCGATGATTCATTATATCACAAGATGTTTCACCATTTTTACACCTATCATTCATTACACCAAAAGATGTTTCAGAATTGTTTACACCCGTGATTCATTATACTATAAGATGTTTCACCATTGTTTACACCCGTGATTCATTACACCACAAGATGTTTCACCATTGTTTACACACGTGATTCATTACACCACAAGATGTTTCACCATTTTTTTGCACTCGTGATTCATTACACCACAAGATGATTCACCATTCTTTACACCCGTGATTCATTACACCACAAGATGATTCACCATTCTTCACACCGGTGATTCTTACACCACAAGTTGATTCACTATTGTTTACACCCGTGATTCATTACACCTCAAGATGGTTCACCATTGTTTGCACTTGTGATTCATTAGACCACAAGATGTTTCACCATTGTTTACACCCGTGATTCATTATACTGAAACATGTTCCACCATTGTTTACACCCATGATTCATTACATCACAAGATGTTCCACCATTTTTACACCCATGATTCATTACACCAAATGATGTTTCACCATTGTTTACACCCGTGATTCATTATACCACAAGATGTTTCACCATTGTTTACACCCATGATTCATTACACGACAAGATGTTTTACCGTTGTTTACACCCATGATTCATTACACCACAAGATGTTTCACCATTTACACCCATGATTCATTACACCAAATGATGTTTCACCACTGTTTACACCCTTGATTCATTATACCAAAAGATGTTTCACCATTGTTTACACCCGTGATTCATTACACCGCAAGATGTTTTACCGTTGTTTACACCCATGATTCATTATACTGAAACATGTTCCACCATTGTTTACACCCGTGATTCATTACACCACAAGATGTTTCACCATTGTTTACAGCCGTGATTCATTACACCACAGGATGTTTCACCATTGTTTACACCCATGATTCATTACACCACAGGATGTTTCACTTTTGTTTACACCCATGATTGATTACACCACAAGATGTTTTACCGTTGTTTACACCCATGATTCATTACACCACAAGATGTTTTACCGTTGTTTACACCCATGATTCATTACACCAGAAGATGTTCCACCATTGTTTACACCCGTGATTCATTACACCACAAGATGTTTCACCATTGTTTACACCCGTGATTCATTACACCACAAGATGTTCCACCATTGTTTACACCAGTGATTCATTACACCACAAGATGTTTTACCATTGTTTACACCGATGATTCATTACACCAAAAGATGTTTCTCCTTTGTTTACACCCGTGATTCATTATACCATAAGATGTTTCACCATTGTTTACACCCGTGATTCATTATACTGATACATGTACCACCATTGTTTACACCAGTGATTCATTACACCACAAGATGTTTTACCATTCTTTACACCCGTGATTCATTATATTAGAAGATGTTTCACCATTCTTTACACCCGTGATTCATTATATTAGAAGATGTTTCACCATTTTTACACCCATGATTAATTACACCACAGGATGTTTCACCATTGTTTACACCCGTGATTCATTACACCACAAGATGTTTCACCATTGTTTACACCCGTGATTCATTACACCACAAGATGTTTCACCATTGTTTACACCCGTGATTCATTATACTGAAACATGTTCCACCATTGTTTACACCCGTGATTCATTACACCACGAGATGTTTCACCATTGTTTACACCTGTGATTCATTACACCACAAGATGTTTCACCATTGTTTACACCCGTGATTCGTTACACCACAAGATGTTTCACCATTGTTTACACCCATGATTCATTACACCACAGGATGTTTCACCATTGTTTACACCCATGATTCATTACACCACAGGATTTTTAACCGTTGTTTACATCCATGATTTATTACACCACAAGATGTTTTACCGTTGTTTACACCCATGATTCATTACACCACAAGATGTTTTACCGTTGTTTACACCCATGATTCATTACACCACAAGATGTTTCACCGTTGTTTACACTCGTGATTCATTATACTGAAACATGTTCCACCATTGTTTACACCCGTGATTCATTACACCACAAGATGCTTCACCATTGTTTACACCCGTGATTCATTATACTGAAACATGTTCCACCATTGTTTACACCCGTGATTCATTACACCACAAGATGTTTTACCATTTTTACACCCATGATTCATTACACCAAAAGATGTTTCACCATTGTTTACCCCCGTGATTGATTATACCATAAGATTTCACCATTGTTTACACCCGTGATTCATTACACCATAGGATGTTTCACCATTGTTTACACCCATGATTCATTACACCACAGGATGTTTCACCATTGTTTACACCCATGATTCATTACACCACAAGATGTTTTACCGTTGTTTACACCCATGATTCATTACACCGCACGATGTTTCACCGTTGTTTACACCCATGATTCATTACACCGCATGATGTTTCACCATTCTTTACACCCGTTATTCATTACACCGCATGATGTTTCACCATTCTTTACACCCGTTATTCATTACACCACAAGATGTTTCACCATTGTTTACACTCGTGATTCATTACACCACAAGATGTTCCACCATTGTTTACACCCTTGATTCATTACACCACAAGATGTTTCACCATTGTTTACACCCGTGATTCATTATACTGAAACATGTTCCACCATTGTTTCACCCGTGATTCATTACACCACAAGATGTTTTACCATTCTTTACACCCGTGATTCATTATATTAGAAGATGTTTCACCATTTTTACACCCATGATTAATTACACCACAGGATGTTTCACCATTGTTTACACCCGTGATTCATTACACCACAAGATGTTTCACCATTGTTTACACTCGTGATTCATTACACCACAAGATGTTTCACCATTGTTTACACCCGTGATTCATTATACTGAAACATGTTCCACCATTGTTTACACCCGTGATTCATTACACCACGAGATGTTTCACCATTGTTTACACCAATGATTCATTTCACCACAAGATGATTCACCATTCTTTACACCCGTGATTCATTACACCAAAAGATTATTCACCATTCTTTACACCCGTGATTCTTACACCACAAGTTGATTCACTATTGTTTACACCCGTTATTCATTACACCACAAGATGGTTCACCATTGTTTGCACTTGTGATTCATTACACCACAAGATGTTTCACCATTGTTTACACCCGTGATTCATTATTCTGAAACATGTTCCACTATTGTTTACACCCATGATTCATTACATCACAAGTTGTTCCATAATTGGTTACACCCATGATTCATTACATCGCAAGATGTTCCACCATTTTTATACCCATGATTCATTACACCATAGGATGTTTCACCATTGTTTACACCCATGATTCATTACAGCACAGGATGTTTTACCATTGTTTACACCCGTGATTCATTATACTGAAACATGTTCCACCATTGTTTACACCCATGATTCATTACATCACAAGTTGTTCCACTATTGTTTACACCCATGATTCATTACACCGCACGATGTTTCACCATTGTTTATAGCCGTGATTCATTACACCACAGGATGTTTCACCATTGTTTACACCCATGATTCATTACACCACAGGATGTTTCACCATTGTTTACACCCATGATTCATTATACTGAAACATGTTCCACCATTGTTTACACCCGTGATTCATTACACCACAAGATGTTTCACCATTGTTTACAGCCGTGATTCATTACACCACAAGATGTTTTACCGTTGTTTACACCCATGATTCATTACACCACAAGATGTTTTACCGTTGTTTACACCCATAGTTCATTACACCAGATGTTCCACCATTGTTTACACCCGTGATTCATTACACCACAAGATGTTTCACCATTGTTTACACCCGTGATTCATTACACCACAAGATGTTCTACCATTGTTTACACCAGTGATTCATTACAACACAAGATGTTTTACCATTGTTTACACCGATGATTCATTATATCACAAGTTGTTTTACCATTTTTCACCCATGATTCATTACACCAAAAGATGTTTCTCCTTTGTTTACACCCGTGATTCATTATACCATAAGATGTTTCACCATTGTTTACACCCGTGATTCATTATACCATAAGATGTTTCACCATTGTTTACACGCGTGATTCATTACACCACAAGATGTTTCACCATTGTTTACACCCGTGATTCATTACACCACAGGATGTTTCAACGTTGTTTAAACCCATGATTCATTATACTGATACATGTACCACCATTGTTTACACTTGTGATTCATTACACCACAAGATGTTTCACCATTGTTTACACCTGTGATTCATTACACCACAAGATGTTTCACCATTGTTTACACCCGTGATTCGTTACACCACAAGATGTTTCACCATTGTTTACACCCATGATTCATTACACCACAGGATGTTTCACCATTGTTTACACCCATGATTCATTACACCACAGGATGTTTAACCGTTGTTTACATCCATGATTTATTACACCACAAGATGTTTTACCGTTGTTTACACCCATGATTCATTACACCACAAGATGTTTTACCGTTGTTTACACCCATGATTCATTACACCACAAGATGTTTCACCGTTGTTTACACCCGTGATTCATTATACTGAAACATGTTCCACTATTGTTTACACCCGTGATTCATTACAGCACAAGATGTTTTACCATTTTTACACCCATGATTCATTACACCAAAAGATGTTTCACCATTGTTTACCCCCGTGATTCATTATACCCTAAGATTTCACCATTGTTTACACCCGTGATTCATTACACCATAGGATGTTTCACCATTGTTTACACCCATGATTCATTACACCACAGGATGTTTCACCATTGTTTACACCCATGATTCATTACACCACAAGATGTTTTACCGTTGTTTACACCCATGATTCATTACACCGCACGATGTTTCACCGTTGTTTACACCCATGATTCATTACACCGCATGATGTTTCACCATTGTTTACACCCGTGATTCATTACACCACAAGATGTTTCACCATTGTTTACACTCGTGATTCATTACACCATAAGATGTTCCACCATTGTTTACACCCGTGATTCATTGCACCACAAGATGTTTTACCATTCTTTACACCCGTGATTCATTATATTAGAAGATGTTTCACCATTCTTTACACCCGTGATTCATTATATTAGAAGATGTTTCACCATTTTTACATTCATGATTAATTACACCACAGGATGTTTCACCATTGTTTACACCCGTGATTCATTACACCACAAGATGTTTCACCATTGTTTACACCCGTGATTCATTACACCACAAGATGTTTCACCATTCTTTACACCCGTGATTCATTACACCAAAAGATTATTCACCATTCTTTACACCCGTGATTCTTACACCACAAGTTGATTCACTATTGTTTACACCCGTGATTCATTACACCACAAGATGGTTCACCATTGTTTGCACTTGTGATTCATTACACCACAAGATGTTTCACCATTGTTTACACCCGTGATTCATTATTCTGAAACATGTTCCACTATTGTTTACACCCATGATTCATTACATCACAAGTTGTTCCATAATTGGTTACACCCATGAATCATTACATCGCAAGATGTTCCACCATTTTTATACCCATGATTCATTACACCAAATGATGTTTCACCATTGATTACACCCTTGATTCATTACACCATAAGATGGTTCACCATTGTTTGCACTTGTGATTCATTACACCACAAGATGTTTCACCATTGTTTACACCCGTGATTCATTATACTGAAACATGTTCCACCATTGTTTACACCCATGATTCATTACATCACAAGTTGTTCAACCATTGTTTACACCCATGATTCATTACATCACAAGATGTTCCACCATTTTTACACCCATGATTCATTACATCAAATGATGTTTCACCATTGTTTATACCCTTTGATTTATTACACCGCAAGATGTTTCACCGTTGTTTACACCCATGATTCATTATATTGAAACATGTTCCTCCATTGTTTACACCCGTGATTCATTACACCGCAAGATGTTTCACCGTTGTTTACACCCATGATTCATTATATTGAAACATGTTCCTCCATTGTTTACACCCGTGATTCATTACACCACAAGATGTTTCACCGTTGTTTACACCCATGATTCATTACACCACAGGATGTTTCACCATTGTTTACACCCATGATTCATTATACTGAAACATGTACCACCATTGTTTACACTTGTGATTCATTACACCACAAGATGTTTCACCATTGTTTACACCCGTGATTCATTATACTGAAACATGTTCCACCATTGTTTACACCCGTGATTCATTACACCACAAGATGTTTCACCATTGTTTACACCCGTGATTCATTACACCACAGGATGTTTCACCATTGTTTACACCCATGATTCATTACACCACAGGATGTTTCACCATTGTTTACATCCATGATTTATTACACCACAAGATGTTTTACCGTTGTTTACACCCATGATTCATTACACCACAAGATGTTTTAGCGTTGTTTACACCCATGATTCATTACACCAGAAGATGTTCCACCATTGTTTCACTTGTGATTCATTATACTGAAACATGTTCCACTATTGTTTACACCCGTGATTCATTACACCACAAGATGTTTCACCATTGTTTACACCCGTGATTCATTACACCACAAGATGTTTCACCATTGTTTACACCCGTGATTCATTACACCACAAGATGTTCCACCATTGTTTACACCCGTGATTCATTACACCAGAAGATGTTTTACCATTGTTTACACCGATGATTCATTATATCACAAGATGTTTCACCATTTTTACACCCATGATTCATTACACCACAGGATGTTTCACCGTTGTTTACACCCATGATTCATTACACCGCACGATGTTTCACCGTTGTTTACACCCATGATTCATTACACCGCACGATGTTTCACCATTGTTTACACCCGTGATTCATTACACCAGAAGATGTTTCACCATTGTTTACACCCGTGATTCATTACACCACAAGATGTTTCACCATTGTTTAAACCCGTGATTCATTACACCACAGGATGTTTCACCATTGTTTAAACCCGTGATTCATTACACCACAGGATGTTTCACCATTGTTTACACCCATGATTCATTACACCGCACGATGTTTCACCATTGTTTACACCCGTGATTCATTACACCGCACGATGTTTCACCATTGTTTACACCCGTGATTCATTACACCACAAGATGTTTCACCATTGTTTTCACTCGTGATTCATTACACCACAAGATATTTCACCATTGTTTACACCCATGATTCATGGAGATATTGGTCGTCTTTATTAGTGGTGTTTAGTAAACTTACTTTAGAAACGTTATTCTTCTAGTTAACATGAAAGATATTTACAGGACAAACTTTTTATATTAAATGACGAAACATTTTCAATTTAGCTTGTTAATGTTTTTATACTAAAAATATTTGTAGTGTATGTTGTATAAAACACGTTTGGTAGTTAACACAATTTAATTAATATTTATTTTGATGTGACAGTACCCGTAATTTAAACTTTTATTATCGGTTACACAGTTTTTTTTTTGTAAGGCTAAGCCATTATAATTTTCATAGTTTAAGAATACTTTATTTTAGATTAATATGTTAAATATTCAGTTAGATTTTGCTACGTTAACAATTAATTACCTTTAATGTTTAATCTGTTAATAACTGGGTGTTTTAGTCAGTAATTAACTTTTGTTTAATTTGAAGGACATATCGTTCTTAGTCGTAAGTACTGAAACATGAACTAAAGAAAATCTATTAACAATTATATATTCCGGTATATATTGAAAAATAAAAATACTGAGGTAAAGATAAAATAAAAGTGTATTTATAGGCATATAATGTATTAATTGTTGGAAAGGAATGTGGGTACATAGAATCATGTGAAAACTCCAAGTAAAACACATTGTAAAAATATTTAATTATTATTAATTTCCATAACTATTTGGAGAAAAGTGAGAATATTTTTACCATGTTTAATTAATTGTAGAATCACAACCTTACATAATATGTATAATTAATTGTACGATCACAACCTTACATAATATGTATAATTAATTGTACGATCACAACCTTACATAATATGTATAATTAATTGTACAATCACAACCTTACATAATATGTATAATTAATTGTACGATCACAACCTTACATAATATGTATAATTGTACGATCACAACCTTACATAATATATATAATTAATTGTACGATCACAACCTTACATAATATGTATAATTAATTGTACAATCACAACCTTACATAATATGTATAATTAATTGTACGATCACAACCTTACATAATATGTATAATTAATTGTACGATCACAATCTTACATAATATGTATAATTAATTGTACAATCACAACCTTACATAATATGTATAATTAATTGTACAATCACAACCATACATAATATGTATAATTAATTGTACGATCACAACCTTACATAATATGCATAATTAATTGTACAATCACAACCTTACATAATATGCATAATTAATTGTACAATCACAACCTTACATAATATGTATAATTAATTGTACAATCACAACCTTAATATGTATAATATCACAGCACTGTCTCAAAGGTGTACCCGTGTTATTACTTGTTTACATTCGGGAGGAAGTTCGTAGAGTCTGAAATGTGTAACGTTAAAAATTAACAGATATAACGACACTCTGAAACTTGGTATAAATAAACGGAAGATAAATACTTATTTGTTTTAATATCCACTATTCACATTGAATGTCAGAAACTAAGTAAATAATAATAATGGTTCTCGCCACGTCTTTCAATGTTAATCTGCGAAGCCTTTCCATTGAAAATTATTCATTGATTAATTGTTAAAGAAATGGATAAAATTATAAAACTTGACAGTTGTAAATAATGTTTTATTAAAGTTTCTAAATCAAAGAAATATCACAATAAAGAAAATTCCATATAACAATATTTACACAATAATCCACCATGTCAGTGGTTGAGGACATCACTAACACGAAGAAATACATACGATCTTTGTAAGTACTGGATGTCAAAAAGTCTGAAAGCAAATGAGTGAAAACATTGAACATGTCAACATCTGTCGTAGTCTGTGTCAACAAACATTGTGTTCCAGGAGATACATCATCAATTCTCATGTACAGCTTTGAGGGTTTGGATCGCATTAAACAAGGGAGGAATTGTGGTCATTATCAGTTTGATGTAATTCATTCACAAAGTAGATTCTAGTTAATCATTTGTTATTTAACTATTTATTGTTTTGAGCCACACGTCAAGTCAGGTGTCAGGTTTTCCACCTGATTTAAGTAGAATTTTAAATTTATGCTGTACCATGTCACACGGGTTCCAGGATTGCTGAAATAGACCATAAGAAGTCATTGTCCGGCCAAGGTTGAAGGATGGAACATAGGCTTAGAAATATTTGGGTAAAGTGGGCTTATTTATCTCAGGTTGTTCTTCATTAAAAGAAATCCAGAATTTGTCTGAAAAATGTCTGTCAAAATCACAGGATATAAAATAATATTACTGAATTTCATTTTTTATTGAGAAGTCAGAATATCTAGTGATGACCTCATCACTATTTGAAGTTAAGCACCAAGCTACACAATAGGCAATTTTTACTATGCCCAGCATGGGTATCGAAACCCAATTTTCTGCATTG
The DNA here is from genome assembly GCF_004210375.1 of Tachypleus tridentatus. Taxonomy (NCBI): domain Eukaryota; kingdom Metazoa; phylum Arthropoda; class Merostomata; order Xiphosura; family Limulidae; genus Tachypleus; species Tachypleus tridentatus. The sequence goes on along the minus strand of NC_134829.1, from coordinate 6,753,631 downwards.
TAAGTCCACAGACATAACGCTGTGCCTCTGGGGTGTTGACATTACCTCAATAAAATGACAGTATTGGGTTTTTAATAGTTTCCACGGGACAGGCACCCACAATTTTGTAGAACTTAATTTTACAAGTCATTAGGATTTGTTCATTCATTGGCCAACATATTCAACAAAAACTAGGTGATTGCCGCATCCTATGTGGAAACCAGATCCACAGCTTACCACAGAACAAATATCGACAGTCAGTGAGTGAGTGTACTGATCTTGTATTTACAACGCAATGTTAACACAGGATAGAAGAAAATGGGTGGTAAGTGTGAAGGGTGTATGCAAGGTACTTGTATAAAATGTCCTAGATGTCTGTATGGATGTGATGACTTAGTGCCAGAGTTCAAGACGGCATGAAAGGCAGGTGGAAAACAGCTGCAGAGCAAATTAAAGGCAAGAGAAAAGAAAAAGGAAGAATTTATTACACTATCCTGTTGGAAATGAAATATCCAGCGATACTTCTGAGGATTCATTGGATTTTGTGACACTGAAGAAAATGCAGATCGTCCAAGAACTCAAATGTTAAAGCAATGCATTGTTGTTGATGTCTGTTCAATTCGGCACTTCTTTGATATTGAATCGGCAGTGGAATCAAACTTTCCAAATGAAGAAGTTTGACGGAAGGCATCAAGTTTCCAGTCACATTTATAAAACCATTCTGGGAGGTAACATGGTGTATAGAATCTTTAATACAGTGATGCAAAACGTAAGCAATCAATATTTGTTAGAAATCTGATGATCCAAAACTATTCTCATCTACCAACAATGTATAACAAGCTCTGCCAGAGAAATGTATTTGTTATAAAAACACCGTCGTGTTAGTCGATGACATTCAAAGAAGTGACAGAGAGATTCAAGTTTGGAGAAAACGCTTTTGAAACAGCTAGACGGCTGTTTATTGATTGAAATCTATGTTTCACCTTGAACCTACAGTACGATATGTCCAACATCACTGTGCACTGAAAGTCATAGAGTAACACCGATCAAAGAGATTATCTTAGTCAACAACACACAACCAAATATACATCTAAGTTTATTGCTGTGTACCTTGGGAGTCAAAATTTTTTATAGTCATTAAATCTGCGAATGTTATCGTAAAAAACTGTGGAATTGTAGCCCAAACTGGAAACAACAAAAATAGTGTTTTAGCTCACTTACGAAATGATGTTATGTATTACATTTTGCCATGCAACCCAAATCCTCAGTGCCTGGCCTGTGGCAGCTCTGTTAAATAACTATTTAGGATATTGAATAAACAATAGTGTAAGAAACTAAACCGTCTAGAGTCGTGTAATCAGAATTGATAGAATCACATTCACTTGAAATTTCTCAAAAAGTTCACTTTTTTGCTAGTTATTTGTTTTTCATATTCCAGAAGAAAAACTCGTTTGTGTGCCTTATCTCAATGTTATAAAAATCTGGTTAACCCTAATTAGTAGGTTATTGTTTTAGATGATTTCTCTTGGGCATACGTGTTGCACTTACGAAACAATAAGATACCCTTTTTTGTTTGAATGAATCCATTTCTTATCGGCTCTACAACGATATTCAGTTACTTGATAATTTATTTCATTGTTATTGACTTTAGAACACGAGTTGGAGAATCCAGGACTGGCGTCAGAACACGTAGAACTATCACCTCCTTGTTCGCTGTCTTCTCGTGTGAAGACATGGATATCAGTTTCTAGGAGGTGGTACCTGAAGTTATCTTTGCAGGTATTTCTTAATTAGACTGTTTTTCGTTTTCATCTGCATTTAAACACATAGTGTTTTCATTTGAACTTTTCTTAGCAGAGACCACTTTGGTCTCGAATCTTTTTGGAAAATAAACCACAAAATTATTTTTCTTATAATTCTTGCTTTTTCGACGTAATGCCAATCTTTCTGTGGTAATATAATTTGTTTGAGACTCGTTGTTCCTGTTAAACACCTGTGATTGGTCTTTTCCCCACAATTTAGGCAGATTGAGAAGAAACACAGAATGGGTGTTGATAAAGGAATAAGAGAATGAAGTGTCGTTACAGCAGGAAGAGGTAAGTTTTTAAGTGTTGGGAGAATTCACATCCAGAACCAGAGGATGAGCCGGACGCATTGTTTTGTGGTATTGATGAGGAAGTGGACACACACTAGGAGGTAATAGTAAGTATCGCACATCGTCAGGTCTTCATGAGAGAGAGACCTGAACATTTAAAGGAACTTATGGCTGTTCAGGGTTCATTGGTGGGAAAGGACAATTTGAGAAGCTGTTACAAGAGTAAACAAGGTCTCTGTTGTCTTACATCTTTCGTTGAAGTTCGAGTAGAACGGTATAATTTATCTCTTTTCTTCACTTTGAACGACTTCTTAGGCAAAGTTTCGTCGCACAGAAAATTCTGAAACATTTTAAACAGTGAAATGGGAGTATTTATCATGAACAAAGTGTCTTGTTTTTCTACTGTGATCTTATTTTGAGTTGTATGATCTTGAAGCCATAAAGCGTGAATGATCAACTTCAGTGAGCCACTAGAAGCCACATTGCAGATGGTGGAGTCTTTTAAATGTGGGTGCATCTGAAGATGAGCTTGAGTCTGTTTACAGAATATATTCGTTCTGTACTGGTTGGAGCACTTTTCACTTCGGAACTGGAGCTGACGTAGCTTGTGACACACACGTCTGCACCAATCACACATATCTACACCAATAACACACGCTGTTCTTCTTGAGTGAAGCACAATTCGCTAAAATCACTGTGCTGCCACTGTTTTCAGATAAAATTTCATTCCAGCTTTCTGTCAACATGCACGAACTTGGTATGAAATTAATCATATGCAAATACTAATAGAAAGTTTTGAGTACTTGACCATATTAGTAGTTCAGGATTTAAATTATAACATACTTGTAAAAAATAACAAAAATCGGCTGTCATAAGGTTTATAACTGCAATTTAAATATACGATACTTTAAGATAGTAACTCATAATTAAATAAAATCTTCTCCTACTGTACGTCTGTAAGAAGCTGTTCTATTATGGGAACCAAAGAGCATCATTTGGGTCTTCACCTGGAGAACGAAAGAGCATCATTTGGATCTTCTCCCGGAGAACCAAAGAGCATCATTTGGGTCTTCTCCTGGAGAACCAAAGAACATCATTTGGTTCTTCACCTGGAGAAAGTCTGTATGCTCTTCTCAATCTGTTTCCTAAGTTCTTCAGCCTATGTCCGAATTTTCGGACTTATTTGCCTTTTACATGAACTACTACTTGTATTCTTTTCACTATTGTGTCAGTTGTTTTCTGCATATATTCTGTGAATTCATGAGCTACATACTTGAAATCTGTGGATTCTCTCAACTGCACATAATCCCTGATAAAATAGTGAGCATCACTAGCTGTTATTAGTCTGAGTATGTCCCTTTTGGATCACTAATTGTTCTTAATGTGACTATATCTACCTTTTGGTCTAGCCTGATATTGTTGTAGCTACATTCATATGATTAAAACATAATCCTACATCATCATCTGGCTTGCCATACAATACTGATACGACTGGAATTGGATGATTAGTATCTGTTTGTACCAGGGCTACTGGCTGTACATGTTCTTTAATATCATTATCAACTCCAGTTCGTGTATCATGAGCAGATCTTTTCTGTGCTTTAGGTCTAGGGCATGCACCCTGTTTAGCAGCAGCAGCACCATCTGTAGCCATAGTAACTTATTATATAATTTATAATTATCTATACTACCATCTTCTATGCTACCCTGTTATTATACAATATTTCTTTACCTTACTCAATATGCCACTGGTTTACTCAATATTTTATCCTATAGACTGCACCAATTGTAACGAACAGCTGTGTTGTGAGAATCAAAGAGGGCCATATAAATCAATTACCAGTTCTTAAAACAAAACCTGACATAAACAACTCTACATTATGATGGGCTAGTTCTCAAGACCAAATCGTATAGAACATTCGGTTTATATTTCGGTTTGTATTTCATCACACTCATTCAATATAACCTTGTATTTCATCACACTCATTCGATATAACCTTGTATTTCAACACACTCATTCAATATAACCTTGTATTTCATCACACTCATTCGATATAACCTTGTATTTCATCACACTCATTCAATATAACCTTGTATTTCATCACACTCATTCAATATAACCTTGTATTTCATCACACTCATTCAATATAACCTTGTATTTTTCTGAAGACGCGGGTTTGAATTCTTGTCACACCAAACGTGTTCGTCCTTTCAGTCGTGAGGACGTTTTAATGTTACTATCAATTCCACTATTTGCTGGTAGAAGAGTAGTCCAAGAGTTTGCGGCGGATGGTGATGACTCGCTGCATTCCCTCTAGTCTTACACTGCTAATTTAGGGACGGCTGGGGCAGATACTCGCTTGTGTAGCTTTGCGCGAAATTCAAAACAAGCCGAGCAGAGTAAACTATTCGAAAACGCTCAAGTTTTTGGGTCTAGTTTTGAAAATATTACAATTTTTGTTAAGTAATCCTGTGTGCTACCTCTTTATCCTGAACGTTACTTGTTTACCCTTAATGAGTTTTGCCTCAGACAACATTACAGTATTACTTTCACTACATGGGCTAGCGTAATGGAGGTATTGAACATATATACAGCCTGTTCTGTTCTGTTAGTATGTCTCAGAAACATAGCTAAAAGAACTGGAGGAAGTAAAAAAGATGGAACAACCTCGAGACTAAAGACAACAATGATGTTGTAGACGACAACACGACGAACCACCAACAAACCTCGTAATTAACAGATCCGACCGAAAATTAAGCAGTGAAGAAATACATCTACTGAACAAAGAATCCAACTTTGCTTTAACGCCTAGAAATGTTCTTTCCATCGAAATGAAAACCGGCCTGGAAGACCTAGCTAGAAGACTGGTGATCCACTCCAAACAAACTGAAAACAGCAACAAAACGACGATAAACAACCACCAGGAAGAAGACAACTTCGACAACAATTCCACCAACAACCTATCTTACCAGGTAGAATTTAAAACATCTGTTTCACTGAAAAAACCTCAAAACAGTATAATAAACAACTTTTCAAGTAATTTCCACACAAAACTTTTCAACTTAATTTAACAGAAAATAATTCTAAAAAACAACCTCACACAAAAAAAGATATAAATTCTATAAACAACTTAAAACAAGATAACAACATAAAAATTCTAAAAGCAAATAAAGGCAATGGTATAGTTATAATGAACACAAATAAATACATTAAAAAATAACATCTTCTCAGATATAAATAAATTTAAAATATTAAATACAAATCCAACAAAAGCACACGAAAACCAGTTAAACAAAATACTAGTTCAAATTAAAAAAACGGCGCAGTTTCAGGAAACATTTATTTTTACCTACGAAAGATTGAGTTATGCACACAACTATACGACACTCCAAATCTCACAAACTTGAGTAAGAATCTAAATGTTATGCACACAACTATACGACACTCCAAATCTCACAAACTTGGGGGTAAGAATCTAATTGTTATGCACACAACTATACGACACTCCAAATCTCAGAAACTTGAGTAAGAATCTAAATGTTATGCACACAACTATACGACTCTCCAAATATCACAAACTTGAGTAAGAATCTTAATGTTATGCACACAACTATACGACACTCCAAATCTCAGAAACTTGAGTAAGAATCTAAATGTTATGCACACAACTATACGACACTCCAAATCTCACAAACTTGAGTAAGAATCTAAATGTTATTTTCAGCAAATTCACGAAGCAGGATGATAGTTAGCAACTGTATTTTTATGTGATAAACACATATATACTGATCTTAAAAATCCTCTTAATAAATAATGTTTATAACATCGAAATTGTTTAAACTAATACGGATTACTCCTCTGTTTTAATGTTTTACCTGAAAAACACTTTATGCGAAACTTAGGTTAGGCGGCTGAGTCAGACACCCCTATAAAGAAATATGGAGTCTTTCGTAAATTTGAATTTAATTTGAAAGTATCTAGTTACAGCACCCACTGCCGCACTTGTAATGCGCCCACAGTTGTAAGTTTGGAGCGTGTTCAATTTGAAAGTATCTAGTTACAGCACCCACTGCCGCACTTGTAATGCGCCCACAGTTGTAAGTCTGGAGCGTGTTCAAAGGCATCGCTTTTCAAACTTTGTAAACTTATGTTTGACATAGTTTCGGTTTCATAATTTAAGGCAGAAATGTGCACTTCACTTACAGCACAGGAACCCTTAGAACGTGGTATACATATATCAATGTTTACCCTAATTTATTGTTATACATATAATACCAGTATTTACCCTAATTTATTGTTATACATATAATACCAGTATTTACCATAATTTTACATTACACGTATACCAATGTTTACCATAATTTTTGTTATACGTATACCAATGTTTACCATAATTTAGCATTACACATATACCAATGTTTACCATAATTTATCATTAAACATATACCAATGTTTACCATAATTTTTGTTATACGTATACCAATGTTTACCATAATTTAGCATTACACATATACCAATGTTTACCATAATTTATCATTACACATATACCAATGTTTACCATAATGTTTCGTTACACATATACCAATGTTTACCATAATTTATCATTACACATATACCAATGTTTACCATAATTTATCATTACACATATACCAATATTTACCATAATTTATCATTACACATATACCAATGTTTACCATAATTTATCATTACACATATACCAATGTTTACCATAATTTATCATTACACATAACATGTACCAATGTTTACCATAATTTATCATTACACATATACCAATGTTTACCATAATTTTTCGTTACACGTATACTAATGTTTACTATAATTTATCATTTCACATATACCAATGTTTACCATAATTTATCATAACACATATACCAATGTTTACCATAATTTATCATTACACATATACCAATGTTTACCATAATTTATCATTACACATATACCAATGTTTACCATAATTTATCATTACACATAACATATGCCAATGTTTACCATAATTTATCATTACACATATACCAATGTTTACCATAATTTTTCGTTACACGTATACTAATGTTTACCATAATTTATCATTTCACATATACCAATGTTTACCATAATTTATCATTTCACATATACCAATGTTTACCATAATTTATCATAACACATATACCAATGTTTACCATAATTATCATTACACGTATACTAATGTTTACCATAATTTATCATTTGACATATACCAATGTTTACCATAATTTATCATTACACATATACCAATGTTTACCACAATTTATCATTACACATATACCAATGTTTACCATAATTTATCATTACACATATACCAATGTTTACCATAATTTATCATTACACATATTCCAATGTTCACCATAATTTATTGTCATAAGTATACAAGGCAGAACCCTTACTTTGTCGCTATATATATATGTAGTGGATACCGTAGTTTGCTATCATACACATATCTTTTGGATAATGTAGTTTATCCAGAATAGCATAAAACACTTGTTTTCCACTGTAGGGTTCAAATAACTAAACTTCGCAGTAACACCTGGAAATATTCCATCCACCAAAATGAAAGCCTACCTGGAAGACCGAGCTAGAAGACTGGTGATCCACTCTACACAAACTGAAAACACCAAAACACCAACTCGAATCTACCCCAAACCCTTCAACTGTATCTATCACCGTTCCAACTCGAGTCTATCTGAAACCCTTCAACTGTATCTATCACTGTTCCAACTCGAGTCTATCTCAAACCCTTCAACTGTATCTATCACCGTTCCAACTCGAGTCTACCTCAAACCCTTCAACTGTATCTATCACCGTTCCAACTCGAGTCTATCTGAAACCCTTCAACTGTATCTATCACTGTTCCAACTCGAGTCTACCTCAAACCCTTCAACTGTATTTATCACTGTTCCAACTCGAGTCTATCTGAAACCCTTCAACTGTATTTATTACTGTTCCAACTCGAGTTTATTTGAAACCCTTCAACTGTATTTATTACTGTTCCAACTCGAGTCTATTTGAAACCCTTCAATTGTATTTATTACTGTTCCAACTCGAGTCTATCTCAAACCCTTCAACTGTATTTATTACTGTTCCAACTCGAGTCTATCTCAAACCCTTCAACTATATTTATCACTGTTCCAACTCGAGTCTATCTCAAACCCTTCAACTGTATCTATTACTGTTCCAACTCGAGTCTATTCTCAAACCCTTCAACTGTATTTTATTACTGTTCCAACTCGAGTCTATCTCAAACCCTTCAATTGTATTTATCACTGTTCCAACTCGAGTCTATCTCAAACCCTTCAATTGTATTTATTACTGTTCCAACTCGAGTCTATCTCAAACCCTTCAACTGTATTTATTACTGTTCCAACTCGAGTCTATCTCAAACCCTTCAATTGTATTTATCACTGTTCCAACTCGAGTCTACCTCAAACCCTTCAACTGTATCTATCACCGTTCCAACTCGAGTCTATCTGAAACCCTTCAACTGTATCTATCACTGTTCCAACTCGAGTCTATCTGAAACCCTTCAACTGTATCTATCACTGTTCCAACTCGAGTCTATCTCAAACCCTTCAACTGTATCTATCACTGTTCCAACTCGAGTCTATCTCAAACCCTTCAACTGTATCTATCACTGTTCCAACTCGAGTCTATCTCAAACCCTTCAACTGTATCTATCACTGTTCCAACTCGAGTCTATCTCAAACCCTTCAACTGTATCTATCACTGTTCCAACTCGAGTCTATCTCAAACCCTTCAACTGTATCTATCACTGTTCCAACTCGAGTCTATCTCAAACCCTTCAACTGTATCTATCACTGTTCCAACTCGAGTCTATCTCAAACCCTTCAACTGTATCTATCACTGTTCCAACATTTCTCTAACCCTACACTTCCATTTTGTGTATACGGTTTGTATCAATAACAGGAGTGAGGAATTAGATTGTTTTCTCTATATTTTTTTTGCCGGTACTCTATAATCGTGTGTTAAATAATAGATTGTATATAACAAATTTGAAAGAAAACACATACACCATAGCTTAACTATAACACTATGTAACACAAATTTTGTTCCTGGATAGTATGTGTTATTTCTTAACTGCTTACGTTGTAAAAGTACAGAAAATGGCCATCATTCCTTTCAAACTTTGCTATCCAGTCACAACCTGGATAATGAAATTTAGAAATTAACCTATTTTCTGTGTGAAAACGGGTAAATTTGCACATTTTCATTTATATAAGGTCTGAATAAAACAACATATGAATCAAGATTTACGTGTATTTATACTAAGGTTATACAAAAATGAACAAAAATATTTAGAAGTGAGTAGTTCTTCGAGATTTGCAACTGTAATGTAAATCATTTTTACGTATTAACCCCCAAATATAGTCTTCCATCATGTTATCGTTATACGCTCCTTGGTAACGGCATTCGAAGTCCAGTATAGCTTGGTGGAAGCGCTCGCCTTGCTTCTCTCAGTATGCTCCCATGCTCTCCTTAAATTTATCCAGATGAGAGTCAAGGATATGGACTTTCAGGGACATCCTGCAGCCCATTTTGCCGTAGTTCTTCACCAGAGTCTCAACCAGTTCCACATAATTTTCGGCCTTGTGATTGCCCAAGAAGCTCCAAATCACTCCGACAAAGCTGCCCCAAGCTTTTTTTTCTTTATCTACTGAGAGTTTTTGGGAATTCTGTGCAGTCCAGGATCTTCTTTATTTGTGTGTCGAACGAAGACACCAGCTTTGACCTTTACCTTACACAGCTTAGGGAAGAAGTCTCGAAGGTACTTGAAGGCTGTAGACTCCTTATCAAGAGCTGTGACAAATTGTTTCATAAGATTCAATTTTATGTGAAATGGTGGGAACAACACCTTCTGGAGGTCCACTCGTGGCTCACACTTGACGTTGTGCCTCTCCACAGAGAACTCGGTCCGTTGTGGCTAGTGCTTCCCGTTGTAGTGCACTGCAATGTCCCAAAGGCAAGGATAACAGGGAAACTTGGTAAAGCCTCTTTTGAGGCCCATCAGGAATGCCACCATTTTGAAGTCTCCGATAACCTCCCAGTCATACTCATTATACTTCAAGACAGATGATGTCACAGAGCACTTTTTCACTCTTGTCTTGATAAATTGGCCACATAAATAGCAGTATGCGTCTGGAGAATGCTTGCAGCTTCTTGATGCCATCTCTAATAAAATCAGATAGGTCTATGGGTTCATTTAAGCAACTAGAACTGAACTGAAGTGGTGAGCGGTGAGCCCCTTTACATATATTACTTTGGAAAGTTCTAGTAAATTCTCGTAAGTTCTACAACATTCTAGAAAGGTATTTAAAATTCCTGTAAGTTCGAGGAAATTCTTTATCAGCAACTCAGCACTGAATCTACCTGGAATGTTCTGGAAAATGGGTAAATTTGAAAATTTCATTACCCAGGTCACAAAAGCAAAGTTTAAAGAAAAAATAGGTCTTTCCCGTATACTTTAGACATAAGCAATTGGGAAATAACATTTCCTGCCCAGGAACAAGAAAGAATAAAAATTTTGTTACATAGTGTATAAGTTCGTGTATGTGTCATGAATGTCAAAACTGTTTCATCTTCACCTTGAAACAAATGTTAGGTGCTTATGAACCAGCAGTCACGTTGTCAAATGATATATTCAGCTGCTTCTTGTGTTTAAGTGCTAGGTGCAAAACAGCCGGGTCATTACCAATTCATTTTTATGTATGAAGTATGTTAGTGTTATGTATGTTAGTGTTAAGTGTAGTAAGTTCCCGTATAAATTCAGCCCTGTTTTGTTTGCTTAAGTGTCAACACGTCATAAAACTTTTTGAGTCACAACTTTTGACTACATTGTATTTATCACTATATATAAAATTAACCTGCCTGTATAGATCAGAACTAAACATTAATCCAGTATGTACAATACAGATAAGATAGGAATATTCAAAAACGTGAAACAAAAACCTTTGTTGATTAGAATGTTTTAACATTAGAATAATCATTAGAAGAACCACTTGTATTAATGGTTTGTAAAATTCATCTCAGCTCGGCCCGGCATGGCCAGGTGATTAACACTTGACTCGCGGGCTCGAATCCCCGTCACACAAAACATGCTTGCCCTTTCATCCGTGAGGACGTTATAATATTATGGTTAATCAAACTATTCTTTGGTAAAAGAATAGCATAAGAATTGGCGGTGGGTGGTGATGTCTAGCTGCCTTCCCTCTAGTCTTACACTGCAAAATTAGAGACGGCTAGCGCGGATAGCCCTCGTGTAGCTTTGCGCGAAATTCAAAACAAACTAAACTAAACCTTTCAGCTCACGTGTATTTATAATTTTAGTTCCAATTTTAAGAAACTGTAATCACACGCTGTGTTAAGAATTATCACTATTAAACTGTAATCACACGCTGTGTTAAGATTTATCACTATTAAACTGTAATCACACGACGTGTTAAGAATTATCACTATTAAAATGTAATCACACGACGTGTTAAGAATTATCATTATTAAACTGTAATCACACGCTGTGTTAAGAATTATCACCATTAAACTGTAATCACACGCTGTGTTAAGAATTATCACTATTAAACTGTAATCACACGCTGTGTTAAGACTTATCACTATTAAACTGTAATCACACGCTGTGTTAAGAATTATCACTATTAAACTGTAATCACACGACGTGTTAAGAATTATCACTATTAAACTGTAATCACACACTGTGCTAAGAATTATCACTATTAAACTGTAATCACACGCTGTGTTAAGAATTATCACTATTAATCTGTAATCACACGACGTGTTAAGAATTATCACTATTAAACTGTAATCACACGCTGTGTTAAGAATTATCACTATTAAACTGTAATCACACGACGTGTTAAGAATTATCACTATTAAACTGTAATCACACGCTGTGTTAAGAATTATCACTATTAAACTGTAATCACACGCTGTGTTAAGAATTATCACTATTAAACTAATCACACGACGTGTTAAGAATTATCACTATTAAACTGTAATCACACGCTGTGTTAAGAATTATCACTATTAAACTGTAATCACACGCTGTGTTAAGAATTATCACTATTAAACTGTAATCACACGCTGTGTTAAGAATTATCACTATTAAACTGTAATCACACGACGTGTTAAGAATTATCACTATTAAACTGTAATCACACGCTGTGTTAAGAATTATCACTATTAAACTAATCACTTCATTTTCTGTTTATTTTTTCCTTTATTATGTGTCGTTCATTTTCTTTCTTTCCCTGCCTATTTACAATGGTCGCGAGTTTTGAAGAGCTTGTGTTTTTAAATTGTGTGTTAACACAGATGTCTTTGTGTTATTCGAGCCTCACTAAATCAAACAACACAGGCCTTATATGAACATGTAATCCAGTCCTATCTGATATCTCGTTAGTTTGTTGTGTACGACACCAGATCAAAGTACCGTGGAACCCGACCTTATTAACTACTCTCTTCTCAACACTGTCCCACAGATGTGCTATCAGTGCATCTTGTAACTAAAAACCTTATTAGACAAAGGCTAGCTCGTGTTACCACACTCACTTCGGGAAGCTCTACACTTGGTTAGGTAAGTAAAGACTCATTTAAATTGCAGTTTTCAGAGCTGGCCCAGGCGACATTTACCAGTGGTGGTGCTATTCTGTGAATGTCCGCTCGACTTTAAATACACCTTCGACACCAATTTACAGAATACTCCGTTTTAATTTTCTATATACGATTAAAAGTTTTTGGTCGAGGATTTTTTAGAATTTTTAAAATATACACAACTATTTTGTACGAAGCGTTATAAAATGTTGGATCTTCCACAACCATTATGTCTAACACCGAGTACGGACTTCACTAGAAATTACTTTTTATAATAAGTACACTAAAAACGTTAGCTTGTAGAGTGTGAATCACGTGTCGAGTACACGTGTTCTGAGACAAGAACGTTAGCTTGTAGAGTGTGAATCACGTGTCGAGTACACGTGTTCTGAGACAAGAACGTTAGCTTGTAGAATGTGAATCACGTGTCGAGTACACGTGTTCTGAGACAAGAACATTAGCTTGTAGAATGTGAATCACGTGTCGAGTACACGTGTTCTGAGACAAGAACGTTAGCTTGTAGAGTGTGAATCACGTGTCGAGTGTGTGTGTTCTGAGACAAGAACGTTAGCTTGTAGAATGTGAATCACGTGTCGAGTACACGTGTTCTGAGACAAGAACGTTAGCTTGTAGAGTGTGAATCACGTGTCGAGTGTGTGTGTTCTGAGACAAGAACGTTAGCTTGTAGAATGTGAATCACGTGTCGAGTACACGTGTTCTGAGACAAGAACGTTAGCTTGTAGAATGTGAATCACGTGTCGAGTACACGTGTTCTGAGACAAGAACGTTAGCTTGTAGAATGTGAATCACGTGTCGAGTACACGTGTTCTGAGACAAGAACATTAGATTGTAGAGTGTGAATCACGTGTCGGGTACACGTGTTCTGAGACAAGAACATTAGCTTGTAGAGTGTGAATCACGTGTCGAGTACACGTGTTCTGAGACAAGAACGTTAGCTTGTGGAATGTGAATCACGTGTCGAGTACACGTGTTCTGAGACAAGAACGTTAGCTTGTAGAATGTGAATCACGTGTCGAGTGTGTGTGTTCTGAGACAAGAACGTTAGCTTGTAGAATGTGAATCACGTGTCGAGTACACGTGTTCTGAGACAAGAACGTTACCTTGTAGAATGTGAATCACGTGTCGAGTACACGTGTTTTGAGATATATTATGAATTATGTTTAGTCACTAACGCACTAGCTGAACAAATCGAGAAACAAAAGATTGTTAAGTCAATACTTTCTTTAAACAAATTTTTATTGAGTTTATTACAAAGGTCAAATGATGGCGTAGCTATTATTTACTCGTTAGATTTCCAATTTTTCCAATATTAATATTAAAGCTATAAAATTGGATATGAAACTCTGAGTATTAGCTTTACAAGTCATTTCTCGTATTGCTGAAGCCCTGATGGATAAGACACACGGTAACATGACATTAAACAGGTAAAACTGAACCTACATTAGTATAGAAACACGTAAAATTGTGCCCACATTAGCTGGACAATAAAAAATAAATAGATAAGGCATGCAAGCTTCCCACTGAATAGTGAATGAATAAGAAACAGTAATTTGAGAGTGAAGACTGAATAAAAATAAAAATAACTTTACAGTAAAGACAGAAATTTTTAACAAGGAATCTGTTACAGTTATGAAGAAATAAAGAAACCTCTTTAACGTATAACATACACAATTCAATGAAAACACTACGCTACAGTAAAGAGATAAAAACAACAATACAGTAGAGCTAGAATAAAGAGGTAAAAACAACAATACAGTAGAGCTAGAATAAGGAGGTAAAAACAACGATACAGTGGAGCTAGAGTAAAGAGATAAAAACAACGATACAGTAGAGCTAGAGTGAAGAGGTAAAAACAACGATACAGTAGAGCTAGAGTAAAGAGGTAAAAACAACGATACAGTAGAGCTAGAGTAAAGAGGTAAAAACAACGATACAGTAGAGCTAGAGTGAAGAGGTAAAAACAACGATACAGTAGAGCTAGAGTAAAGAGGTTAAAACAACGATACAGTAGAGCTAGAGTAAAGAGGTAAAAACAACGATACAGTAGAGCTAGAGTAAAGAGGTAAAGTCAAAAATAGATACAGTAGAGCTAGAGTAAAGAGGTAAAAACAACGATAATGTAGAGCTAGAGTAAAGAGGTAAAAACAACGATACAGTAGAGCTAGAGTAAAGAGGTAAAAACAACGATACAGTAGAGCTAGAGTAAAGAGGTAAAGTCAACAATACAGTAGAGCTAGAGTAAAGAGGTAAAAACAACGATACAGTAGAGCTAGAGTAAAGAGGTAAAGTCAACAATACAGTAGAGCTAGAGTAAAGAGGTAAAAACAACGATACAGTAGAGCTAGAGTAAAGAGGTAAAGTCAACAATACAGTAGAGCTAGAGTAAAGAGGTAAAAACAACGATACAGTAGAGCTAGAGTAAAGAGGTAAAAACAACGATACAGTAGAGCTAGAGTAAAGAGGTAAAGTCAACAATACAGTAGAGCTAGAGTAAAGAGGTAAAAACAACGATACAGTAGAGCTAGAGTAAAGAGGTAAAGTCAACAATACAGCAGAGCCAGAGTAAAGAGGTAAAACAACGATACAGTAGAGCTAGAGTAAAGAGGTAAAGTCAACAATACAGTAGAGCTAGAGTAAAGAGGTAAAAACAACGATACAGTAGAGCTAGAGTAAAGAGGTAAAAACAACGATACAGTAGAGCTAGAGTAAAGAGGTAAAAACAACGATACAGTAGAGCTAGAGTAAAGAGGTAAAGTCAACAATACAGTAGAGCTAGAGTAAAGAGGTAAAAACAACGATACAGTAGAGCTAGAGTAAAGAGGTAAAAACAACGATACAGTAGAGCTAGAGTAAAGAGGTAAAAACAACGATACAGTAGAGCTAGAGTAAAGAGGTAAAAACAACAATACAGTAGAGCTAGAATAAAGAGGTAAAAACAACGATACAGTAGAGCTAGAGTAAAGAGGTAAAAACAACAATACAGTAGAGAAAGAGTAAAGAGGTAAAAACAACGATACAGTAGAGCTAGAATAAAGAGGTAAAAACAACGATACAGTAGAGCTAGAGTAAAGAGGTAAAAACAACGATACAGTAGAGCTAGAGTAAAGAGGTAAAAACAACTAAACAGTAGAGCTAGAGTAAAGAGGTAAAAACAACAATACAGTTGAGCCAGAGTAAAGAGGTAAAAACAACGATACAGTAGAGCTAGAATAAAGAGGTAAAAACAACGATACAGTAGAGCTAGAATAAAGAGGTAAAAACAACGATACAGTAGAGCTAGAGTAAAGAGGTAAAAACAATGATACAGTAGAGCTAGAGTAAAGAGGTAAAAACAATGATACAGTAGAGCTAGAATAAAGAGGTAAAAACAACGATACAGTAGAGCTAGAGTAAAGAGGTAAAAACAACGATACAGTAGAGCTAGAGTAAAGAGGTAAAAACAACAATACAGTAGAGCTAGAATAAAGAGGTAAAAACAACGATACAGTAGAGCTAGAGTAAAGAGGTAAAAACAACGATACAGTAGAGCTAGAGTAAAGAGGTAAAAACAACTAAACAGTAGAGCTAGAGTAAAGAGGTAAAAACAACAATACAGTTGAGCCAGAGTAAAGAGGTAAAAACAACGATACAGTAGAGCTAGAATAAAGAGGTAAAAACAACGATACAGTAGAGCTAGAATAAAGAGGTAAAAACAACGATACAGTAGAGCTAGAGTAAAGAGGTAAAAACAACAATACAGTAGAGCTAGAATAAAGAGGTAAAAACAACGATACAGTAGAGCTAGAGTAAAGAGGTAAAAACAATGATACAGTAGAGCTAGAATAAAGAGGTAAAAACAACGATACAGTAGAGCTAGAGTAAAGAGGTAAAAACAACGATACAGTAGAGCTAGAGTAAAGAGGTAAAAACAACTAAACAGTAGAGCTAGAGTAAAGAGGTAAAAACAACAATACAGTTGAGCCAGAGTAAAGAGGTAAAAACAACGATACAGTAGAGCTAGAGTAAAGAGGTAAAAACAACAATACAGTAGAGCTAGAATAAAGAGGTAAAAACAACGATACAGTAGAGCTAGAGTAAAGAGGTAAAAACAACTAAACAGTAGAGCTAGAGTAAAGAGGTAAAAACAACTAAACAGTAGAGCTAGAGTAAAGAGGTAAAAACAACGATACAGTAGAGCTAGAGTAAAGAGGTAAAAACAACTAAACAGTAGAGCTAGAGTAAAGAGGTAAAAACAACTAAACAGTAGAGCTAGAGTAAAGAGGTAAAAACAACAATACAGTTGAGCCAGAGTAAAGATGTTAAACAACATAATTTTAGTCTTACCTTGTTGATAGCTTGTTGTGTTTTAATAGCTGTTAAATACCTAAAAATGATGAAAACAAATATTCGATTATGTTGTAGAATCATTGAATAATGATCACATCTCAGTTTTAAATTATAGCGTTTGATATAATATTTGATTGAAAAGAAGTTTCGTGTTACATATTACTTTAGTGTTTTAACAATGTTTACAATAAGGAGAAACAGATAATAATCATGCTTATGCTGGCTATACATTAAGGAGATATGTGAAACTGTAAATATCCACCGATAGGTAGGAGAAGAAACACATGTGTTGATACATGCTTTACAAATAATGTTAGTGTGTAATGAATCTTTATTACGTAGAGTTAAGTAAACTTTAATTTCAACCTAAATTTTAAAACAAGAAATTATAAAAAGTGTGAAAGTACCAAAGCTTTATAATGATGAGTCATGTAAAACTAACATCCATCCAAAGTTTACCGTGGAGATCCTAACTGTACAATAAGAGGTGATATAAAAATTGTAATATTCACCTTAACTTTATAATGATGAGTTATGTAAAACTAACATCCATCCAAAGTTTCCCGTGGAGATCCTAACTGTACAATAAGAGGTGATATAAAAATTGTAATATTCACCTTAACTTTATAATGATGAGTTATGTAAAACTAACATCCATCCAAAGTTTACCGTGGAGATCCTAACTGTACAATAAGAGGTGATATAAAAATTGTAATATTCACCTTAACTTTATAATGATGAGTTATGTAAAACTAACATGCATCCAAAGTTTACCGTGGAGATCCTAACTGTACAATAAGAGGTGATATAAAATTGTAATATTCACCTTAACTTTATAATGATGAGTTATGTAAAACTAACATCCATCCAAAGTTTCCCGTGGAGATCCTAACTGTACAATAAGAGGTGATATAAAATTGTAATATTCACCTTAACTTTATAATGATGAGTTATGTAAAACTAACATCCATCCAAAGTTTACCGTGGAGATCCTAACTGTACAATAAGAGGTGATATAAAAATTGTAATATTCACCTTAACTTTATAATGATGAGTTATGTAAAACTAACATCCATCCAAAGTTTCCCGTGGAGATCCTAACTGTACAATAAGAGGTGATATAAAAATTGTAATATTCACCTTAACTTTATAATGATGAGTTATGTAAAACTAACATCCATCCAAAGTTTACCGTGGAGATCCTAACTGTACAATAAGAGGTGATATAAAAATTGTAATATTCACCTTAACTTTATAATGATGAGTTATGTAAAACTAACATTCATCCAAAGTTTACCGTGGAGACCCTAATTGTACAATAAGAGGTGATATAAAATTGTAATATTCACCTTAACTTTATAATGATGAGTTATGTAAAACTAACATTCATCCAAAGTTTACCGTGGAGACCCTAATTGTACAATAAGAGGTGATATAAAAATTGTAATATTCACCTTAACTTTATAATGATGAGTTATGTAAAACTAACATGCATCCAAAGTTTACCGTGGAGACCCTAATTGTACAATAAGAGGTGATATAAAAATTGTAATATTCACCTTAACTTTATAATGATGAGTTATGTAAAACTAACATCCATCCAAAGTTTACCGTGGAGATCCTAACTGTACAATAAGAGGTGATATAAAAATTGTAATATTCACCTTAACTTTATAATGATGAGTTATGTAAAACTAACATTCATCCAAAGTTTACCGTGGAGACCCTAATTGTACAATAAGAGGTGATATAAAAATTGTAATATTCACCTTAACTTTATAATGATGAGTTATGTAAAACTAACATTCATCCAAAGTTTACCGTGGAGACCCTAATTGTACAATAAGAGGTGATATAAAAATTGTAATATTCACCTTAACTTTATAATGATGAGTTATGTAAAACTAACATGCATCCAAAGTTTACCGTGGAAACCCTAATTGTACAATAATAGGTGATATAAAAAATTGTAATATTCACCTTAACGTTATAATGATGGGTCACGTAAGAAAAGCTATTGTTATCATACTTTAAAGTGAGAACTAATGGAAGGTGCTGAGGGCCACCAACCTCTGTAGTTGATGGAAGTTTAACGCATAAAAATCGGTCTGGTCTAGATTGTTTTGAAGATGAAAGAACAAACTGATAACAAACGTAAGTATAAACCTAAAACAATCCAGTGATGACAATAAAATATCATTTTATAAAATATGGTACTGAATATATCACCAACAGTAACTAAGGGTATTAAACATATTGTTACGTGTAGTAGTAGGAAATGTTTGCCTGTGTTGACCGAATCGAAGTTTAAATAACACATACATACGTGTATACGTGTTCGTTTTTGTTGTTTAGTTGCAGAATTTCACCATCACGTGCTCACAATTGGACAAACAAGAGAATCCTGAATTTTACGGCGCCATGTTTTGAAGGAGTTACAAAACGAACAGCATGTTTCATAAATTGTTATTCACATATTGATTTCTTCAAAAGTTGCAAATATTAATAGCATCATTCTTAGTAATATTTTATATCACAGATATATTCCATAACATTATTTTGATATTTAATGAAAAATTAAATTTCTACTATGATATTAACAACAGAAAGAGTGAAAGCTGACACATACAACGGTAACTACACAAAAAGTTGTTTATCTGAATCTCTTGGTATGTTTAAGATATAACGTAAGTTATTTCTTAGTAATTGTAACAATTTACTAATACGAACTTCTGTAATGATTATAACTTGTTTCCAAGTATGATATTCTCAGTACTAAATGTGTACTACTATTACGATGAACTGAATGCTGGGAATAATGAACGTGTAATGAACAATTATCGAACAAAAATATATGGCATAACTTATATTTACTATTATAGACTAAAGTTTGATGAATAATCCTAATGTTACGTGTATCAACAATCCTAAAGTAAGGTGTGTAAACAATCCTAAAATAAGGTGTGTAAACAATCCTAAAGTAAAGTTTATAAATAACCTAGAGAAACATGTATGAACAATTCTAAAGTAACGTGTGTGAATAATACTAAAGAAACGTGTATAAACAATTATAGCGTAACGTGTGTGAATAATACTAAAGAAATGTGTATAAACAATTATAGCGTAACGTGTGTGAACAATATTAAAGTAACGTGTATAAATAATCTTAGAGGAACGTGTATGAACAATTGTAGCGTAACGTGTGTGAACAATACTAAAGTAAGGTGTGTGAATAATACTAAAGAAACGTGTATAAATAATCTTAGAGGAACGTGTATAAACAATCCTAAAGTAAGGTGTGTGAACAATATTAAAGTAACGTGTATAAACAATCCTAAAGTAAGGTGTGTGAACAATATCAAAGTAACGTGTATAAATAATCCTGGAGAAGCGTGTATGAACAATCCTAAAGTAAATATTTCACAGATATTACTTGTTTTATCATACCTCACACTTTTTTGAGTATTGTTATTGTGTGTAGATATCTGATATTGTTCTGAGGTACTGACCGTAAGAGCCAATTTATTCTAAAATAGAATATTGACGTAATAACGTTATGCTTCAAAATATTAGACAGACACTAGTGATTCAAAGGGATTTCCTAAGTGCGGTATATTCCTGTTGTTATTAGTAACCATAACTAATGTCTTTAAAATAGTAAAAATACTGAAGCTGTTTAACTGAGTATAATTTTTAAGAGTTATTCTTAACAAAAGTTTGGTTTACATGTTTGGGCATTCTAATATTTGCACTAGATGGCGCCTCCTATACAACTTTGAAATTGTAACGAGTTAGGACAAACTGTACAAGAGTTACTGGCGATATTTCATAAAACGGAAGTGATCTGAAACTTATCTAGATATGTATCATGTCTCAACTCCTAATACTCATTAACAAGGTGCTAGAGCATAATGTTTAAAGTGTTGTGATAACAGCGTCGAGTGTTGCAACATCTACATGTGTACACTGAGATTGTCCGAATGTTTTGCGTAGTTTATGTTAATTATTTGCAACATGTTTTAAATTTCGATATAATTCTCATTTATAAAAAGGAAAAAAATATCAAATGTTTTAGCGCGAGACAGAGACTTTCAAGTGTTTGAGGTTAAATGTTGAACAGTCGGGTTACCTGTTTTGTTAATACGCAAAATATTATAGCTTAGAAATATGAAAAAACACCTTTAACAAAGAGCTAAGACAATATCACATCGCATATTTAATATAATTTTACACTGTTTAAGCATATAGACAAGCTAGAGTATCAAATTATAGTTTGTAACACAACTATACATTAGTTAATCAGTGATATGATTTGGATATTATATCAAAGCTATAGATATAAATCAGAGTTTTCTATGATATATATATATTATTTTTGCACCATTGAACTATACATTAAGTAAAGTGCTCAGTAGATGGCGCTACACGTTAATTTGGTATCTGCGTATTGCGTTACGATCACGAGAAAATAATCAAGGAAACGAATATATAAATAAAACATTTGAAAGTAAATTATTATTTGAATATTAGTGTTAATATTGTTCATCTTTCAGGATAAATTATTATTTGAATATTAGTGTTAATATTGTTCATCTTTAAGAATAAATTATTATTTGAATATTATTGTTAATATTGTTCATCTTTCAGGATAAATTATTATTTGAATATTATTGTTAATATTGTTCATCTTTCAGGATAAATTATTATTTGAATATTATTGTTAATATTGTTCATCTTTCAGGATAAATTATTATTTGAATATTATTGTTAATATTGTTCATCTTTCAGGATAAGTTATTATTTAAATATTAGTGTTAATATTGTTCATCTTTCAGGATAAATTATTATTTGAATATTATTGTTAATATTGTTCATCTTTCAGGATAAATTATTATTTGAATATTAGTGTTAATATTGTTCATCTTTCAGGATAAATTATTATTTGGGGACAATAAAAGGTCTTATCGCACAAACAAGAGCTTTTAAATGTATTCATTTCGTTTAAAAGTGGTTACGCGTACAAATTGATATGAGCTGTGGTTTCCTAGCCTGTATGTGTTATTCAGAATAGTTTTCATGTATGTAGCTTAGGATTATGGGATACCTCTCTTGAGCTAATTATCTTAGTTGAGAGTGTGTTTTATTACCTGTGTAGATATGTTTTAAATTGTCATCTAGTCAACATTCACAACATTTAAGGCTGTTGTTTGCTTGTTAAGTTTCGTTTCCTTTACGGTAAATGTTTGGAATTATCTCCTGAAGTACATTTCTGGCATCAGTGTTGTTGTGGAAGCTTTAGACCTTTCTCTAACATAAATGTACGTGAATATCATGATAAGTGTAATAACTTTAAAATACTCTTGTATAGAATTATATCTGTGTACTGTACAGACACTGTACATTTGTTATGTACCCAGTGATTATACATCGATATCTTATATATTAATTGTGTTATAAAGAGATCTAAAATTAATTCTAAACAAATGTTGAAATGATTATGAATATAAAATTATATGATTACAGGTCTGAACTTGCATATTAATGTAATATTATTTGTCACTGCTAGATGGCATCGTAATCTCCGAAACTGAATGACACTTTCATTTCAACTGTCATTTAGTTTCTCAAACTTACTCCTCAAAGCAATTGTAAATTTTGAATTCAAGAAATCTTTTAATTCTGTTTAATATGTAGTTAATTGTTACACTTTTTACACAAGTACCAGGCCATGTTTGTCTTGCTGACGGTCATTGCTCATCATCTTTTAGCATTGACCATCAGGGATTTTTAGATGACATACAATCAATAAGATGTGATGAAGTAGAAGGGCTGTGTAATGAAAACTAAAACATGTGAGTTTTGTATTATTTACCATGTTGCGAGATGCTGTTATAACATGTTGCAAGTGTTGTTGTACTAGGCTTTGCAAATTACTGTAAAACTTACCACCAGATGGACTCATCGTCAAATCTGTGGTGGGATTTAGACATATTGTTAGAGTAAGAAAAAAGTGTTTTCAACCACTCATTGACCACAGACTGATCTCTGAGAAGAGAGATCTACTTTCCTCTTTGTATCTGAGTTGAGCATTGTTCTAATTCATTGTCCTGTATTACGACACTTTCTGTAACGTTATTCGCGAAGTGAGTTTAAAATAGTCGAATTCAAAGGAATCAGTCAACTGAGAAACAATCCACGTTTGAAGTACGTCGTGAGAAAACATTAATTCATACAGCTGGTCGTGAGTGAGAACATTAATTCATACAGCTGGTCCTGATTGAGAACATTAATTTATACAGCTGGTCGTGAGTGAGAACATCAATTCATACAGCTGGTCGTGAGTGAGAACGTTAACTCATACAGCTGGTCGTGAGTGAGAACATTAATTCATACAGCTGGTCGTGAGTGAGAACATTAATTCATACATCTGATCGTGAGTGAGAACATCAATTCATACAGCTGGTTCTGAGTGAGAACATTAATCCATACAGCTGGTCCTGAGTGAGAACATCAATTCATACATCTGATCGTGAGTGAGAACATTAATTCATACATTTGGTCGTGAGTGAGAACATTAATCCATACAGCTGGTCCTGAGTGAGAACATCAATTCATACATCTGATCGTGAGTGAGAACATCAATTCATACAGCTGGTTGTGAGTAAGAACATTAATTCATACAGCTGGTCGTGAGTGAGAACATCAATTCATACATCTGGTCATGAGTGAGAACGTTAATTCATACAGCTGGTCGTGAGTGAGAACATTAATTCATACAGCTGGTCCTACTCCTTTTGTGGTTACAATATTTTATAAAGGTGGAAGTATCATTGTTCATAGATTCTGGTGAGGAACAGCGTATTAAAGTACACTCCTGGTAATTAGCTTATTATAATACCTTTTTTAAAGTTGAAGAGATATAAAGAAGTTAAAGTTGATGTTAATAATGCATTTTTGTACTTGTTGTGCCAAGCATGTGACGTACCATGTAATCAATTCAATCTGCATAATACAAATAAACGGATTTAGAGTGGTGTGATAAGGTAACCAGTAAATAAACGGATTTAGAGTGGTGTGATAAGGTAACCAGTAAATAAACGGATTTGGAGTGCTCTGATAAGGTAACCAGTAAATAAACGGATTTGGAGTGCTCTGATAAGGTAACCAGTAAATAAACGGATTTAGAGTGGTGTGATAAGGTAACCAGTAAATAAACGGATTTAGAGTGCTCTGATAAGGTAACCAGTAAATAAACGGATTTAGAGTGCTCTGATAAGGTAACCAGTAAATAAACGGATTTAGAGTGCTCTAATAAGGTAATCAGTTAATCTAAGAACTTATAAGAAAGTGTACTAAGAATGTCTAATAAGGTGACCAGCTGATTAAAACGACTTTTAAGGGAGTGGACCAACAATTTGAGTAAGTTTAGATAAGGTGACCAGCTGATTAAAACGACTTTTAAGGGAGTGGACTAACAATTTGAGTAAGTTTAGATAAGGTGACCAGCTAATTTAAAGGACCTTTAAGGTAGTGGACCAACAATTTGAGTAAGGTTTGATAAGGTGACCAGCCAATTTAAAGGACTTTTAAGGAAGTGGACCAACAATTTGAGTAAGGTTTGATAAGGTGACCAGCTAATTTAAAGGACTTTTAAGGAAGTGGACCAACAATCTGAGTGAGTTTTGATAAGGTGACCAGCTAACTTAAAGGACTTTTAAGGAAGTGGACCAACAATTTGCGTAAGGTTTGATAAGGTGACTAGCTAACTTAAAGGACTTTTAAGAGAGTGGACCAACAATTTGAGTAAGTTTTGGTAAGGTGACCAGCTAATATAAATAAAATTTAAGGAAGTGGTCTGACAGTGTGAATACGTTTCAATATAGTGCCAAGTCTGTGTGAGTTCTAAGTGTAGCCAGTTAGCTAGGAGGAAACCGAGTGAAACCACAAGTCTCTGAGAAGGAGCTCTTAAGTGTAGCCAGTTAGCTAGGAGGAAACCGAGTGAAACCATAAGTTTCTGAGAAGGAGCTCTGATAAAGTGGCTAGATAAAGTAAGTGGAAACTGAAAAAGTGACCAGTAAAATATAGCGACGTACAATGAAATGGCCAGTGAGCAGAAGGAGTTCTAATAAAGTCAGTTTCGGTGAGAAGGTCTTAAAAGAGGCTAATGAGTGTATAAACCACAATGGATCGAGGAAATTACGGTATGTATAACAACTTCAGTTTGTTTTATCTCTACTCGAATGAAACGTCACCACCACTGAGTTTTATTTATCTTTAATATTTATCAGACACAACCACTAATAAGTTTTATTTATCTTTGATAATTATCAGACACAACAATTAATAAGTTTTATTTATCTTTGATAATTATCAGACACAACAATTAATAAGTTTTATTTATCTTTAATATTTATCAGACACAACTATTAATAAGTTTTATTTATCTTTAATATTAAACAGACACAACCATTAATAAGTTTTATTTATCTTTAATATTAAACAAACACAACAATTAATAAGTTTTATTTATCTTTGATATTAAACAGACACAACCATTAATAAGTTTTATTTATCTTTAATATTAAACAAACACAACAATTAATAAGTTTTATTTATCTTTAATATTAAACAGACACAACCATTAATACGTTTTATTTATCTTTGATATTAAACAGACACAACCATTAATAAGTTTTATTTATCTTTAATAATAAACAGACACAACCATTAATAAGTTTTATTTATCTTTGATATTAAACAGACACAACCATTAATAAGTTTTATTTATCTTTAATATTAAACAGACACAACAATTAATAAGTTTTATTTATCTTTGATATTAAACAGACACAACCATTAATAAATTTTATTTATCTTTGATATCAAACAGACACAACCATTAATAAGTTTTATTTATCTTTAATAATAAACAGACACAACCATTAATAAGTTTTATTTATCTTTAATATTAAACAAACACAACCATTAATAAGTTTTATTTATCTTTGATAATTATCAGACACAACAATTAATAAGTTTTATTTATCTTTGATATTAAACAGACACAACCATTAATAAGTTTTATTTATCTTTAATAATAAACAGACACAACCATTAATAAGTTTTATTTATCTTTAATATTAAACAAACACAACCATTAATAAGTTTTATTTATCTTTGATATCAAACAGACACAACCATTAATAAGTTTTATTTATCTTTAATATTAAACAGACACAACCATTAATAAGTTTTATTTATCTTTAATATTAAACAGACACAACCATTAATAAGTTTTATTTATCTTTAATATTAAACAGACACAACCATTAATAAGTTTTATTTATCTTTAATATTAAACAGACACAACCATTAATAAGTTTTATTTATCTTTAATATCAATCAAAAGCAGGCATGTTTTATTGTTGCATTGTGTCAAGACCGCGTTTCATTGTTCTCTAACACAAAGAAGATTCATACATCATCGATTTTTTATTGTCGTCTTAATTCTATCTTAAATCTTCAATATTCACATATGCAGAACCATTTTATTATTGTTTTAAGTCTAATAAGAACATTACATATACAACAGAGCTTTTTATAAACAGAATGAATCCTTTTCCCAGTAATATTTGTTAAAAGGAGGAATAAGTTAAAATAGGGTGATGTCTCCTACAGTTTTATATGTATTTTAATCAAACTAACCTAAATGGTAAGATGGAACAATCAGTTGGACCTTCGGATAAAATAAACACGGGTTTTCAAGTTCGTAACAGAGAATCGTAAGCGAACTAAGGTTGTGTCTACGTTATGGTTTTGTAACACACGAGGCTAATGTGAAAGCAGTTACAGAAAATCTGTAGAGGTCATTGAAATAAAATGAGCTATTAAATAAATAGTGTCGGTTTTGGCACGAGCCTGTCTTCAATAAACCTGGACATCGTACAACACGTAGTCTGTCCCCTGTTTAAATTATATGTTAGTGTCAGTATTAATTTAGAAGGATTGTTCTTTCTTATCATCTAAAAAAACAATAAACGTGTTTCGAACGTTAAGGTAGTTGTTCCAGTGAAACCACTTTACGTTCGCTAAGAATAAAACATCACGTCTACACTGTATTTTACCAAACTATCCTACAGAGCAACAGGTGAAAGATAAAGTACAAAAGTTATTGCCCACTTTTGGTATCAAAATCCAATTTTTGATCTTTATAAACCTTCAGATATATCACTTCGCCACTGGTGACTTTTGGGATGGGTGGGTAAGGTGTGTCGCTGTTCCTATGTCCAGGGCCCGGCATGGCCAGGTGGTTAGGGCACTCGACTCGAAATCTGAGAGCTGCGGGTTCGAATCCTCGTCACACCAAACATGCTCGCCCTTTCAAGCGTTGGGGCTTTATAATGTGACGTTCAATTCCACTATTCGTCGGTAAAAGAGAAGCCCAAGAGTTGGCGGTGGGAGGTGATGACTAGCTTCTCTCTAGTCGTACACTGCTAAATTAGGGACAGCTAGTGCAGACAGCCCGCGTGTAGCTTTGCGCGAAATTAAAAAACAAACAAACAAAGAAACCACTTAGATAATGAATAATTTGTATAGTATAGCTGTAATATTAATAATATTTCTATAAGATATTATTTGCATATTTCATGGGATATCAGTAACATACTTAAGTGTATATTAATAATATACCTCGGGAGATACTAGTAATATATCTCAAAGGATATTATAGATATATTTTAGGAGATATCGGTAAAGGTAACCTGAAGATGACCCAGGAAAGTTAAAAAGTTGTTTTGTACCTAATTTAATTAAAGTTTTAACACCCATACCAGCCACTTTAGATGCGATTTATATCTCTGGTTTTCTTAACCTGAAGATGACCTAGGAAAATCGGAACGTTGTTCTGTATCTTATTTAATTAAAGTTTTAACACCCATACCAGCCGCTTTAGATGCGATTTGTATATCAGGTTTTCTTAACCTGAAGATGACCTAGGAAAATCGGAACGTTGTTCTGTATCTTATTTAATTAAAGTTTTAACACCCATACCAGCCGCTTTAGATGCGATTTGTATCTCAGGTTTTCTTAACCTGAAGATGATCCTAGGAAAATCGGAACGTTGTTCTCTGCTTATCAATAAATGTTAATACCAGCTGTTTCTCTTCATCAAGAATTCGAGATGACTTATTAATAGATGAAACATTACACTTAACAACATTAATAGATGCTATCTCAGATCTACGGAAGCGGTTATAACAATTTTGTGTTTTAGGATTTCATGGAAAATTTTACAAAGAACGTAGTTGTTGTACTCGCCTCATGCTCAAACAGTACAGTTACATAAAGGTTAATTTGATGTGTTTGTACCGTGTTATAAGAAGTGCGGAAGGTCACCTTAGTTTAACATGTTGCACTTTGTTATATCTGAATGAATAGACACTTTGATGATTGTACCGTATTATATGAACTTGTGATGGACTAGTTTTTATTTGTATAGCGTTTGATTATGCTGAAACATACAAAACAATATGTACAAAGTGACATAAGAATGCTATCCTTAAATAAGGGTTGAACGCTAAATGTATTAATATTAGTTTATATATATATATATATATATGTATTAAACTCACTAGTGTACTTGGGCTACATTGTAACATTCACCGTAAGCCATTTTGTTGAATGTCAAAACCCTGCATGTATGAAATGTACAAATGTACTTGTTTGGGACATATTGTAATACTCAAAGTAAGCCATGTCGTCCAATGCCAAAAAAACCCATTGTTTTGTTTACATACAACTCATCCATTGGTATCGCCAGTATAAATTGTTAGAATCCTACTTTGTTTCTATGACAACTCACCTACATATGAAAATTCATATCCTTAGAAACTTATTGTTTTCTTTCTATATTTTCAAATGTCCATATCCCATTTCATAAAATTTCTGAGTAATATTCTGATTGGTTAGAACATTTCTTTTGATGTGCAGAGACGTAATGGACGTAGACCACGTGCGTGTTGGCGAAGAGAAAAGGTTGAAAGAATTGAGGAACAGATGTACAGTTTGTTAAATAGAAGCTAGAAATTCAGTGAATACATTTAACTCTAGTGAAGTTTCCTGTATCTCACTTGTCACGTCCTTCTAATCTACTTAGTGCTTTTCTTAGAAGAACGAAAAGATTCATTCTAGCGATACGAAGGATCAAAGTCCGAAACTCCGGATCTTTTCAAACCATTTAACTGGACAATGAAGAGGAAAGACAAAAGACAAGCCGTTTGTGCAGTTTAAAACCTTAGAATTAGTGAGTATATTACCGTACAGACACCAGCTAATATTCCCCGTTTCTTTCTGTCTGCTTACACCTGCCAGATGTAGCATTCAACTGCATAACTTTGAATAGCTTTCTCATTGTGAGTCTGAAAAATAGTGCTAGAAGGAAATATTAACTAGGAAAAAATATGAAAGTATGCGGTGAAACCTTGGTTTCAATTAGATTCTTCTCATCTTAGGTGTACAGTACTTAAATAACATAATGTTCACGGATATAGGCACACATTGTATAGAGAAGTGTGGGTTTCTTAAGTACGTTATGAATAAACTTGGTAACTGTATTGTCTTTAGGTAGGTAATTTATTCTGGTGTTAAACCTTAATGGATTTTTACGTCATACCACTTCCAGTCACTAGTAACACATACCACTTCCAGTTACTACTAACACATACCACTTCCAGTCACTAGTAACACATACCACTTCCAGTCACTAGTGACACATATCACTTCGAGTTACTAGTGACACATATCACTTCGAGTTACTACTAACACATACCACTTCCAGTCACTAGTGACACATATAACTTCCAGTTACTACTAACACATACCACTTTCAGTCACTAGTGACACATATCACTTCGAGTTACTACTAACACATACCACTTCCAGTCACTAGTGACACATATAACTTCCAGTTACTACTAACACATACCGCTTTCAGTCACTAGTGACACATATAACTTCCAGTTACTACTAACACACACCACTTCCAGTCACTAGTGACACATATAACTTCCAGTTACTACTAACACATACCACTTCCAGTCACTAGTCACACATATAACTTCCAGTCACTAGTCACACACACCACTTCCAGTCACTAGTAACACATACCACTTTCAGTCACTATAACAAATATCACTAGTAACTTATACCACTTCAATTCGGTAGTAACTCATACCATTTTCAGTCACTATAAAATATACGACCTCCAGTCTCTAGGCATACATAATTTTGAAACCTTGTTGTTATTTTGGTTTTTATTTGCTTTATAGCAGATAAAATAATTAAGGAAGATCTAATAGTTCTGGTAACAGTTCTTTCTTATATTACTAAGTAAGTTATTGATGTTTGAAGTACAGTAATTGTTAAATATTTACAGCTGAACCATGACATCAGTCTTCCTCTTAGTTCGTGTAAAGCTGGCAACGTTCATGTTGTTACAGCTGAGCTAGAAACTCAGACAAATTCTCTAAATTAGTATACATTTAAAGTTATAGAAAAGTTATTAACAGTTGTATTGTTAATCAAAGTTACTGAAAGCAAGTAATAAGTTATTAATGGTTGTATTGTTAATCAAAGTTACAGAAAGCAAGTAATAAGTTATTAATGGTTGTATTGTTAATTAAAGATACTGAAAGCAAGTAATAAGTTATTGATGGTTGTATTGTTAATCAAAGTTACTGAAAGCAAGTAATAAGTTATTAATTGTTTTATTGTTAATCAAAGTTACTGAAAGCAAGGAATAAGTTATTAATGGTTGTATTGTTAATCAAAGTTACTCAAAGCAAGTAATAAGTTATTAGTTGTTTTATTGTTAATCAAAGTTACTCAAAGCTATTAATGATTGCATTGTTAATCAAAGTTACTCAAAGCTATTAATGGTTGTATTGTTAATCAAAATTACTCAAAGCAAGTAATAAGTTATTAATGGTTGTATTGTTAATCAAAGTTACTGAAAGCAAGTAATAAGTTATTAATGGTTGTATTGTTAATCAAAGTTACTGAAAGCAAGTAATAAGTTATTAATGGTTGTATTGTTATTTAAAGTTACTGAAAGCAAGTAATAAGTTATTAATGGTTGTATTGTTAATTAAAGATACTGAAGCAAGTAATAAGTTATTGATGGTTGTATTGTTAATCAAAGTTACTGAAAGCAAGTAATAAGTTATTAATTGTTTTATTGTTAATCAAAGTTACTGAAAGCAAGTAATAAGTTATTAATGGTTGTATTGCTAATCAAAGTTACTCAAAGCAAGTAATAAGTTATTGATGGTTGTATTGTTAATCAAAGTTACTGAAAGCAAGTAATAAGTTATTAATTGTTTTATTGTTAATCAAAGTTACTGAAAGCAAGGAATAAGTTATTAATGGTTGTATTGCTAATCAAAGGTACTGAAAGCAAGTAATAAGTTATTAATGGTTGTATTGTTAATCAAAGTTACTCAAAGCAAGTAATAAGTTATTAGTTGTTTTATTGTTAATCAAAGTTACTCAAAGCTATTAATGGTTGTATTGTTAATCAAAATTACTCAAAGCAAGTAATAAGTTATTAATGGTTGCATTGTTAATCAAAGTTACTGAAAGCAAGTAATAAGTTATTAATTGTTTTATTGTTAATCAAAGTTACTGAAAGCAAGTAATAAGTTATTAATGGTTGTATTGCTAATCAAAGTTACTGAAAGCAAGTAATAAGTTATTAATGGTTGCATTGTTAATCAAAGTTACTGAAAGCAAGTAATAAGTTATTAATTGTTTTATTGTTAATCAAAGTTACTGAAAGCAAGTAATAAGTTATTAATGGTTGTATTGCTAATCAAAGTTACTCAAAGCAAGTAATAAGTTATTAATGGTTGTATTGTTAATGAAAGTTACTCAAAGCAAGTAATAAGTTATTAGTTGTTTTATTGTTAATGAAAGTTACTCAAAACTATTAATGGTTGTATTGTTAATCAAAGTTACTCAAAGCTATTAATGGTTGTATTGTTAATCAAAATTACTGAAAGCAAGTAATAAGTTATTAATGGTTGTATTGTTAATCAAAGTTACTGAAAGCAAGTAATAAGTTATTAATGGTTGTATTGTTAATCAAAGTTACTGAAAGCAAGTAATAAGTTATTGATTGTTTTATTGTTAATCAAAGTTACTGAAAGCAAGTAATAAGTTATTAATTGTTTTATTGTTAATCAAAGTTACTGAAAGCAAGGAATAAGTTATTAATGGTTGTATTGCTAATCAAAGGTACTGAAAGCAAGTAATAAGTTATTAATGGTTGTATTGTTAATCAAAGTTACTCAAAGCAAGTAATAAGTTATTAGTTGTTTTATTGTTAATCAAAGTTACTCAAAGCTATTAATGGTTGTATTGTTAATCAAAATTACTCAAAGCAAGTAATAAGTTATTAATGGTTGCATTGTTAATCAAAGTTACTGAAAGCAAGTAATAAGTTATTAATGGTTGCATTGTTAATCAAAGTTACTGAAAGCAAGTAATAAGTTATTAATTGTTTTATTGTTAATCAAAGTTACTGAAAGCAAGTAATAAGTTATTAATGGTTGTATTGCTAATCAAAGTTACTGAAAGCAAGTAATAAGTTATTAATGGTTGCATTGTTAATCAAAGTTACTGAAAGCAAGTAATAAGTTATTAATGGTTGTATTGCTAATAAAAGTTACTCAAAGCAAGTAATAAGTTATTAATGGTTGTATTGTTAATCAAAGTTACTCAAAGCAAGTAATAAGTTATTAGTTGTTTTATTGTTAATGAAAGTTACTCAAAGCAAGTAATAAGTTATTAGTTGTTTTATTGTTAATGAAAGTTACTCAAAACTATTAATGGTTGTATTGTTAATCAAAGTTACTCAAAGCTATTAATGGTTGTATTGTTAATCAAAATTACTGAAAGCAAGTAATAAGTTATTAATGGTTGTATTGTTAATCAAAGTTACTGAAAGCAAGTAATAAGTTATTAATGGTTGTATTGTTAATCAAAGTTATTGAAAGCAAGTAATAAGTTATTAATGGTTGTATTGCTAATCAAAGTTACTCAAAGCAAGTAATAAGTTATTAATGGTTGTATTGTTAATCAAAGTTACTCAAAGCATGGATTCTTATTTTGAGTGAAAACATTAATTAAACAAAACCTCATTATTGTTTTGTTTTCATTAACGCTTAATAAAAACAATCACTGTCTTTTAAAGTTGTGAAATATTTTTAGTTTTCTTCGTCCATGCAGAAAGTATATTAGGTAAAGATCAAATTTGGTAACTTTCAACTAAATGAAAACTAAGTTATGATAAATTTTACTTCTGTTATGAAAACCCGCACTCCAAAACTAAGTTTGATACGGGACTTGTTTTATTAGAATGAAAACTGAAACAAGTATTGTATACTACCGTAAAAAATATGGTGGATAGCAATGAGCTACGGTATCAGCACGTGGTCTATCAATGAGCTACGGTATCAGCACGTGGTCTATCAATGAGCTACGGTATCAGCACGTGGTCTATCAATGAGCTACGGTATCAGCACGTGGTCTATCTGAATCGAATTGACATGAAATAGAAAAAAAAAGAACCTTCCTCAACAAAAGTACAATGCTCACTGTAGTTTATGGCATGCAGTTAAAGTAAACGCACAATGATTCTCTACTCTCGTCTTCAGTGTTTATCAACCATCTTAATTGTCATCCAAATGAGATTTGGAGCCTTCTTGGCCAGTAATGACTTTAGAATGCTACACGTGGACGGTTATTAGACGCATGTCTCGCAGTTGACTTGAAAACTAAGGTATCTTCCTACATCGCAATATTTCGGCGCACTTGGCTTTCCTGTTTTTCTACTGTTGCTATTAATCTTAGTCAGATCTATAAAAAACATTTTAATTTTCCCACATCTGTATACGCAGCAATTTAAAAAAAACAAACAAGAACATTTTCGAAAGGAGCAATTACGTATATGACTTACAATCAAATTATCAAAGATTCAGCCTGTTTTACTGTATCGAAGATGCTTGTTTCTACAGGTGTTTGACTTGTTAATGTTTAAAGTTCTGCTTTTGTAATGTAGTGTACCAATATTCCAATAATGTTCTATATAATGTAGTATATCGATATTCCAGTAACGTTCTATATAATGTAGTGTATCGATATTCCATTAATGTTCTATGCAATGTAGTGTACTAATATTCCATTAATGTTCTATATAATGTAGTGTACCAATATTCCATTAATGTTCTATGCAATGTAGTGTACCAATATTCCATTAATGTTCTAAGTAATGTAGTGTATCGATATTCCAATAATGTTCTATGTAATGTAGTATATCGATATACCAGTAACGTTCTATATAATGTAGTGTATCGATATTCCATTAATGTTCTATGCAATGTAGTGTACTAATATCCCATTAATGTTCTATATAATGTAGTGTACCAATATTCCATTAATGTTCTATGCAATGTAGTGTACCAATATTCCATTAATGTTCTAAGTAATGTAGTGTATCGATATTCCAATAATGTTCTATGTAATGTAGTATATCGATATACCAGTAACGTTCTATATAATGTAGTGTATCGATATTCCATTAATGTTCTATGCAATGTAGTGTACTAATATTCCATTAATGTTCTATGCAATGTAGTGTACTAATATTCCATTAATGTTCTATATAATGTAGTGTACCAATATTCCATTAATGTTCTATATAATGTAGTGTATCGATATTCGATTAATGTTCTATATAATGTAGTGTACTAATATTCCATTAATGTTCTATGCAATGTAGTATACTAATATTCAATTAATGTTCTATGCAATGTAGTGTACCAATATTCCATTAATATTCTATATAATGTAGTGTACCAATATTCCATTAATGTTCTATGCAATGTAGTGTACCAATATTCCATTAATGTTCTAAGTAATGTAGTGTATCGATATTCCAATAATGTTCTATGTAATGTAGTATATCGATATACCAGTGACGTTCTATATAATGTAGTGTATCGATATTCCATTAATGTTCTATGCAATGTAGTGTACTAATATTCCATTAATGTTCTATATAATGTAGTGTACTAATATTCCATTAATATTCTATATAATGTGGTGTACCAATATTCCATTAATATTCTATATAATGTAGTGTACCAATATTCCATTAATGTTCTATGCAATGTAGTGTACCAATATTCCATTTATGTTCTAAGTAATGTAGTGTATCGATATTCCAATAATGTTCTATGTAATGTAGTATATCGATATACCAGTAACGTTCTATATAATGTAGTGTATCGATATTCCATTAATGTTCTATGCAATGTAGTGTACTAATATTCCATTAATGTTCTATATAATGTAGTGTACCAATATTCCATTAATGTTCTATATAATGTAGTGTATCGATATTCCATTAATGTTCTATATAATGTAGTGTATCGATATTCGATTAATGTTCTATATAATGTAGTGTACTAATATTCCATTAATGTTCTATGCAATGTAGTATATCGATATTCCAGTGACGTTCTATATAATGTAGTGTACCAATATTCCAGTAACGTTCTATATAATGTAGTGTACCGATATTCCATTAATATTCTATATAATGTAGTGTACCAATATTCCATTAATATTCTATATAATGTAGTGTACTAATATTCCATTAATGTTCTATATAATGTAGTATATCGATATTCCAGTAACGTTCTATATAATGTAGTGTACCAATATTCCATTAATATTCTATACAATGTAGTGTACTAATATTCCATTAATGTTCTATATAATGTAGTATATCGATATTCCAGTAACGTTCTATATAATGTAGTGTACCAATATTCCAGTAACGTTCTATATAATGTAGTGTACCAATATTCCAGTAACGTTCTATATAATGTAGTGTACCAATATTCCATTAATATTCTATATAATGTAGTGTACCAATATTCCATTAGTATTCTATACAATGTAGTGTACCAATATTCCATTAATGTTATATATAATGTAGTATATCGATATTCCAGTGACGTTCTATATAATGTAGTGTACCAATATTCCAGTAACGTTCTATATAATGTAGTGTATCGATATTCCATTAATGTTCTATGTAATGTAGTGTACCAATATTTCATTAATGTTCTATATAATTTAATGTATCAATATTTCAGTAACGTTCTATATAACGTAGTGTAACAATATTTCAGTAACGTTCTATATAATTTAATGTATCAATATTCCCATGTATTGGTAGACTTTGTTCTCTGCTTTCCATGTACTAGTAGAATTGTTTCTGTGTTTTACAATTGTTGTGTGTAATATGTGTCTTATAGTTTTGTTACCTATGTTTCATGGACACTGTTTCTTATACCTGTGTGTTTTGTATCTTTATTATGAATGTGGGTAAAATTAGTTCCTAAGTTTTAAACCTTTAGGAAATTATTTAAATGGTTGCTTTTATAACTTCAACCAGATTTGAAGGTAAAATAGCTTGTAAGAGTATAAAGCATTATAATCATAATTAAGAAAAGCAGATGGAAGGTGGTTTATGAGAAGGATCCATGAAAAACACAAATACACCATGAGATGTGAGAGTAAAGGAATAAACCGAGACAAAGGCGAATAAAGATAATAAAATACTGTAAGTAACAAGTCAAGTTTCTTGTATTACACTATGTAACACAAATTTTGTTCCTGGATAGCATGTGTTATTTCTTAACTGCTGACGTTGTAAAAGTACAGAAAATGGCCATCATTCCTTTCAAACTTTGCTATCCAGTCACAACCTGGATAATGAAATTTAAAAATTAACCTATTTTCTGTGTAAAAACGGGTTAATTTGCACATTTTTATTTATACAAGGTCTGAATAAAACAACATATGAATCAAGATTTACATTTATTTATACTAAAGTAATACAAAAATGAACAAAAATGTTTAGAAGTGAGTAGTTTTCCGAGATTTGCGACTGTAATGTAAATCACTTTCACGTATCAGCCATCAAATATAGTCTCCCATCATGTTTTCGTTATACACTCCCAGGTCACAAAAGCAAACTTTGAAGAGAAAAATAGGTCTTTCCCATTTACTTTAGGCACAATTAGTTGAGTTACAGGAAGTACAACCAGGAGTAGACATCAGACTGATGTAGCTCATTTACAAGTAGTACAATCAGGATCAGATATGAAACTGATATAGTTCATTTACAAGTAGTACAATCAGGATCAGACATGGAACTGATGTAGTTCATTTACAAGTTGTGCAATCAGGATCAGATATGAAACTGATATAGTTCATTTACAAGTAGTACAATCATGATCAGACATGAAACTGGTGTAGTTGAGTTATAAGTACTACAATCAGGTTTAAACATCAAACTGATGTAGTTCATTTACAAGTAGTACAATCAGGATCAGATATGAAACTGATGTAATTCATTTACAAGTAGTACAATCATGATCAGACATGAAACTGGTGTAGTTGATTTACAAGAAGTACAACAAGGATTAAACATCAAACTTATGTAGTTCATTTACAAGTAGTACAATCATGATCAGACATCAAACTGATGTAGTTCATTTACAAGTATTACAATCAGCATGAGACATAAAGCAGATGTCCTTACGTTAGTTTAATATTTGGTCCTGGATACAATAATTTTCTCTCCCTTATCTTATAGTCTAATTTAAATGCCTCAACAATGTAGTTTTGCTGTTATTGTAAACTGTGATTGGGCGAAACTTATTCCTGTGAGTTTGTAGGAGAGCGATATTAGTTTTTTTGACACATTATAGAAATAGTAAAAGAAAAACCAGCATTTCTCCCTCTCCCTAATGTCCATTCGAGCACTTACTTAAGTAATAAAGTAATAACTCTTGCTTACGACACGTCCTAAGTAAGTTCGTGGAACCACTCTGTTGTACATCTCGCTGTGCAGTTAATGATTTTGGTGTTGAAAGGCTTTCCAGTGAGTAGGGTTACGATAACTGATTTACATTAGCACACGACTGCTTAACTTAAAGCTGCTGGGAAAGATCCTACATGATACATAAGGAAAAAACAGCTTTCTGTGCTTTTAAGGATATAATTTAAGGCTGACTGGCTCGGTCCCTTTCACTAATTGTAGACTCTGTAACAAACTTGTACGCACTTTAGCTAACGTAAGGATTTTTGTCATAACGCGAAGTTCCCACATTAGCGCCATTACTAGGAAAAAACAAACTATAAAAATATCACTTTACTTGTTCGTTCCAATAATTTTATTAAAATCATAATACTGATAATATTCTAATATTTGATAATTTGTTTATTTTTGAAATTAACTATAAAACTAAAGAATGGGCTATATGTGTTCTGCCCATCACGGGTATTGAAGCCTTGTATTTTAGTGTTGTCCGTGTGTATATATATATCTGTATCGCTGGCTAAAGGAAAGCTTCACTATACGATGTTTATGTTTGTGTTTTCTTTCAGCAAAGCCACATTGGGTTATCTGATGAACCCACCGAGGGGAATCGAACCGTTGATTTTAGCGTTGTAAATCCATAGACTTACCGCTGTACTAGAGGGAGGCGTCTGTGTAGAAAAAAGAAATTGTTAAAATATAATTTAACTATTTTGTTATAATGTTAACAAACTTCTGGTATGTACTAAAAGCAATAATATTTTAAAATATGACATCATTTGTTAGATTGTTCGAGAGTAGGTTTGGAATGAATTAATAGTTTTAGAAAGAAGTTTTATTATATGTGTGTTTATCATATAGTAAAGCTACAGTGAGTTATCTACCCAGAGAAATCGAACCTTTGATCTTAGCATTGTATTTCTGTAGAGTCACAATTGTCTCGCGTGAGAAAATGGTTTAGTTAAAATCATAAACTACAGATTTTTATGGAAGAAGGACTGTTGCTTGTGAATGAATCTCACAGCAGGGTGTCTTCATGTCAAATGACTTGGACTTCTATATTAACAGTTCATTGTGAAGTAAGTTGTGTTTATGTTTCAACACACATCATTTAATTCAGTTAAAACATAAAGTGTTAGTCTGTTGATAAAGAAAATGTGATACAAAAAAACTGTGTTCATCAGAGTTCAATGATAAACTGTAGGAAACATATCAAGAACACAGTTTCAATCGGGATTATAAGACTGATGAACTGAAGGAAGCATCTCAAGAACACAGTTTCAATCGGTGTTATAAGGCTGAACTGTAGGAAACATCTCAAAAACACAGTTTCAATCGGTATTATAAGACTGATAAACTGCAGGAAACATCTCAAGAACACAGTTTCAATCGGTATTATAAGACTGATAAACTGCAGGAAACATCTCAAGAACACAGTTTCAATCGGTATTATAAGACTGATGAACTGTAGGAAACATCTCAAGACCACAGTTTCAATCGGTATTATAAGACTGAAGAATTGTAGGAAGCATCTCAAGAACACAGTTTCAATCGGTATTATAAGACTCATGAACTGTAGGAAACATCCCCGCGTTTGAACCCACGACACTGAGATTAGGAGTTGGGCACCTACCTTTCTGTCCATGCTAAGACTGAAATGGTAAATCTCTGGACCAAATTTAAACTGTCAGTACAAGATGTGTGTATATTATACGTCGCTCAGTGGTCAAGGGTTGTATAAGTAAGTACATACGTATATTTATTCTAAGAAGGCCCTGAGAAGCCAACAGTTTCATTCACCGTACAACATTAAAAGTAAGTACGTGTATATATTTTTATTCTAAAACGTCCCACACTAACCAAAGGTTGTATTCAGATTTCAACTTGTTACTTGTTGTATGTTAAAACACTAACCAAGGGTTGTATTCACATTTCAACTTGTTGAATGTTAAAAGTAAGTACGTTATATTATATACGTAGTTTACTAGTTACCTCAGAAACTTATGGAGTAAATACAATATATAGTTAGATGTATTTGTTGATCTTACAATAAGTTAAACATCATTTTATGATTAACATGTCATACATAAAGAGCCTCACAAAGGTTTTAAAATAGAGTTTTGATCTCAATGATTATTTGCAATGAAACTAAAACCAGACTATAAGGTTATACGAGTTGTAACTTTGTGCAATATTGAAAAACATTCTATAAACATTGTGTATTATTCTAGCCTAAACAATTACAAGTCATTGTTACGTTATGGTCTCGATAAAAGTACCAAGATGTAAGAATGCATGACAGTGGTTTTAACTTGTGTTCACAGTTTTCATTAGACTCCATTGATTTTCTGAATAAGTTCGTACTTATGTTTCAAG
Source organism: Tachypleus tridentatus (assembly GCF_004210375.1). Classification (NCBI taxonomy): domain Eukaryota; kingdom Metazoa; phylum Arthropoda; class Merostomata; order Xiphosura; family Limulidae; genus Tachypleus; species Tachypleus tridentatus. The sequence goes on along the minus strand of NC_134829.1, from coordinate 6,713,224 downwards.
TTTATAACTATACGTAAAATAATCTGAAATCCATATGATATTTTAAATACATTAAACTTTCTTTAAATTAATTAAATCAAATGAAATATTTGCACGATTATATATTTGCAAAGTTTCAAAATTTAAGTTAAAATTGAAAAACACTTTATATGTTTTGCTAAAAATACTTCAACCATCTTCAGAAATAGTATTTGTGGCTGTAGAATAATGAATACCTAGGACGAGATGTGAAACGTCATTTTTATAGTAGAATATTAAATTTGTTACTACATCACTATTAAATTACTACTTCAATGTACAGTGTTAAATTTGTTACTTCATCACTGTTAAGTTACTACTTTAATATACTACAGTATTAAACTTGTTATTACATCATTTTTAATTACTACTTTAATATAGTACATTATTAAAATAGTTATTACATTATTGTTAAGTTACTACTGTAATATAGTACAGTATTAAAATAGTTATTACATAATTGTTAAGTTACTACTTAATGTAATTATTACATCATTGTTAACTTACTACTTAATGTAGTTATTACATCATTGTTAAGTTACTACTTTAATATAGTACAGTATTAAAATAGTTATTACATCATTGTTAAGTTGCTACTTTAATGTAGTACAGTAGTAAAATAGTTATTACATCATTGTTAAGTTACTACTTAATGTAGTTATTACATCATTGTCAAGTTACTACTTTAATATAGTACAGTATTAAAATAGTTCTTACATTATTGTTAAGTTATTACTTAATGTAGTTATTACATCATTGTCAAGTTACTACTTTAATATGGTACAGTATTAAAACAGTTATTACATCATTGTTAAGTTACTACTTAATGTAGTTATTACATCATGGTCAAGTTACTACTTTAATATAGTACAGTATTAAAGTAGTTATTACATCATTGTTAAGTTACTACTTAATGTAATTATTACATCATTGTTAACTTACTACTTAATGTAGTTATTACATCATTGTTAAGTTACTACTTTAATATAGTACAGTATTAAAATAGTTATTACATCATTGTTAAGTTACTACTTTAATATAGTTCAGTATTAAAATAGTTATTACATCATTGTTAAGTTACTACTTTAATATAGTACAGTATTAAAATAGTTATTACATCACTGTTAAGTTACTACTTAATATAGTACAGTATTAAAATAGTTATTACATCATTGTTAAGTTACTACTTAATGTAGTACAGTATTAAAATAGTTGTTACATCATTGTTAAGTTACTACTTAATGTAGTTATTACATTATTGTTAAGTTACTACTTAATGTAGTTACTACATTATTGTTAAGTTACTACTTTAATATGATACAGTATTAAAATAGTTATTACATCATTGTCAAGTTACTACTTTAATATAGTACAGTATTAAAATAGTTATTACATCATTGTTAAGTTACTACTTAATGTAGTTATTACATCATTGTTAAGTTACTATTTAATGTAGTTATTACATAATTGTTAAGTTATTACTTTAATATAGTACAGTATTAAAATAGTTATTACATCATTGTTAAGTTACTACTTTAATATAGTACAGTATTAAAATAGTTATTACTTTATTGTTAAGTTATTACTTAATGTAGTTATTACATCATTGTTAAGTTACTACTTTAATATAGTACAGTATTAAAGTAGTTATTACATCATTGTTAAGTTACTACTTTAATATAGTACAGTATTAAAGTAGTTATTACATCATTGTTAAGTTACTACTTAATGTAGTTATTACATCATTGTTAAGTTACTACTTTAATTAGTACAGTGTTAAAGTAGTTATTACATCATTGTTAAGTTGTTACTTAATGTAGTTATTACATCATTGTCAAGTTACTACTTTAATATGGTACAGTATTAAAATAGTTATTACATCATTGTTAAGTTGCTACTTTAATGTAGTACAGTATTAAAATAGTTATTACATCATTGTTAAGTTACTACTTAATGTAGTTATTACATCATTGTCAAGTTACTACTTTAATATAGTACAGTATTAAAATAGTTACTACATTATTGTCAAGTTATTACTTAATGTAGTTATTACATCATTGTCAAGTTACTACTTTAATATGGTACAGTATTAAAACAGTTATTACATCATTGTTAACTTACTACTTAATGTAGTTATTACATCATTGTCAAGTTACTACTTTAATATAGTACAGTGTTAAAATAGTTATTACATCATTGTTAAGTTACTACTTTAATATAATACAGTATTAAAATAGTTATTACATCATTGTTAAGTTACTACTTAATGTAGTTATTACATTATTGTCAAGTTACTACTTTAATATAGTACAGTATTAAAATAGTTATTACATCATTGTTAAGTTACTACTTAATGTAATTATTACATCATTGTTAAGTTACTACTTAATGTAGTTATTACATCATTGTTAACTTACTACTTTAATATAGTACAGTATTAAAATAGTTATTACATCATTGTTAAGTTACTACTTTAATATAATACAGTATTAAAATAGTTATTACATCATTGTTAAGTTACTACTTAATGTAGTACAGTATTAAAATAGTTATTACATCATTGTTAAGTTACTACTTAATGTAGTACAGTATTAATATAGTTATTACATCATTGTTAAGTTACTACTTAATGTAGTTATTACATTATCGTCAAGTTACTACTTTAATATAGTACAGTATTAAAATAGTTATTACATCATTGTCAAGTTACTACTTTAATATAGTACAGTATTAAAATAGTTATTACATCATTGTTAAGTTACTACTTAATGTAGTTATTACATCATTGTTAAGTTACTACTTTAATATAGTACAGTATTAAAATAGTTATTACTTTATTGTTAAGTTATTACTTAATGTAGTTATTACATCATTGTCAAGTTACTACTTTAATATAGTACAGTATTAAAGTAGTTATTACATCATTGTTAAGTTACTATTTAATGTAGTTATTACATCATTGTTAAGTTACTACTTAATGTAGTTATTACATCATTGTTAAGTTACTACTTTAATTAGTACAGTGTTAAAGTAGTTATTACATCATTGTTAAGTTGTTACTTAATGTAGTTATTACATCATTGTCAAGTTACTACTTTAATATGGTACAGTATTAAAATAGTTATTACATCATTGTTAAGTTGCTACTTTAATGTAGTACAGTATTAAAATAGTTATTACATCATTGTTAAGTTACTACTTAATGTAGTTATTACATCATTGTCAAGTTACTACTTTAATATAGTACAGTATAAAAATAGTTATTACATTATTGTCAAGTTATTACTTAATGTAGTTATTACATCATTGTCAAGTTACTACTTTAATATGGTACAGTATTAAAACAGTTATTACATCATTGTTAAGTTACTACTTAATGTAGTTATTACATCATTGTCAAGTTACTACTTTAATATAGTACAGTGTTAAAATAGTTATTACATCATTGTTAAGTTACTACTTTAATATAATACAGTATTAAAATAGTTATTACATCATTGTTAAGTTACTACTTAATGTAGTACAGTATTAAAATAGTTATTACATCATTGTTAAGTTACTACTTAATGTAGTACAGTATTAAAATAGTTATTACATCATTGTTAAGTTACTACTTAATGTAGTTATTACATTATTGTCAAGTTACTACTTTAATATGGTACAGTATTAAAACAGTTATTACATCATTGTTAAGTTACTACTTAATGTAGTTATTACATCATTGTCAAGTTACTACTTTAATATAGTACAGTGTTAAAATAGTTATTACATCATTGTTAAGTTACTACTTTAATATAGTACAGTATTAAAATAGTTATTACATCATTGTCAAGTTACTACTTTAATATAGTACAGTATTAAAATAGTTATTACATCATTGTTAAGTTACTACTTAATGTAGTTATTACATCATTGTTAAGTTACTACTTAATGTAGTTATTACATCATTGTTAAGTTATTACTTAATGTAGTTATTACATCATTGTTAAGTTACTACTTTAATATAGTACAGTATTAAAATAGTTATTACATCATTGTTAAGTTACTACTTTAATATAGTACAGTATTAAAATAGTTATTACTTTATTGTTAAGTTATTACTTAATGTAGTTATTACATCATTGTCAAGTTACTACTTTAATATAGTACAGTATTAAAGTAGTTATTACATCATTGTTAAGTTACTATTTAATGTAGTTATTACATCATTGTTAAGTTACTACTTAATGTAGTTATTACATCATTGTTAAGTTACTACTTAATGTAGTTATTACATCATTGTTAAGTTGTTACTTAATGTAGTTATTACATCATTGTCAAGTTACTACTTTAATATGGTACAGTATTAAAATAGTTATTACATCATTGTTAAGTTGCTACTTTAATGTAGTACAGTATTAAAATAGTTATTACATCATTGTTAAGTTACTACTTAATGTAGTTATTACATCATTGTCAAGTTACTACTTTAATATAGTACAGTATTAAAATAGTTATTACATTATTGTCAAGTTATTACTTAATGTAGTTATTACATCATTGTCAAGTTACTACTTTAATATGGTACAGTATTAAAACAGTTATTACATCATTGTTAAGTTACTACTTAATGTAGTTATTACATCATTGTCAAGTTACTACTTTAATATAGTACAATGTTAAAATAGTTATTACATCATTGTTAAGTTACTACTTTAATATAATACAGTATTAAAATAGTTATTACATCATTGTTAAGTTACTACTTAATGTAGTACAGTATTAAAATGGTTATTACATCATTGTTAAGTTACTACTTAATGTAGTACAGTATTAAAATAGTTATTACATCATTGTTAAGTTACTACTTAATGTAGTTATTACATTATTGTCAAGTTACTACTTTAATATAGTACAGTATTAAAATAGTTATTACATCATTGTTAAGTTACTACTTAATGTAATTATTACATCATTGTTAAGTTACTACTTAATGTAGTTATTACATCATTGTTAACTTACTACTTTAATATAGTACAGTATTAAAATAGTTATTACATCATTGTTAAGTTACTACTTTAATATAATACAGTATTAAAATAGTTATTACATCATTGTTAAGTTACTACTTAATGTAGTACAGTATTAAAATAGTTATTACATCATTTTTAAGTTACTACTTAATGTAGTTATTACATTATTGTCAAGTTACTACTTTAATATAGTACAGTATTAAAATAGTTGTTACATCATTGTTAAGTTACTATTTAATGTAGTTATTACATCATTGTCAAGTTACTACTTTAATATGGTACAGTATTAAAATAGTTATTACTTTATTGTTAAGTTATTACTTAATGTAGTTATTACATCATTGTCAAGTTACTACTTTAATATGGTACAGTATTAAAACAGTTATTACATCATTGTTAAGTTACTACTTAATGTAGTTATTACATCATTGTCAAGTTACTACTTTAATATAGTACAGTATTAAAGTAGTTATTACATCATTGTTAAGTTACTATTTAATGTAGTTATTACATCATTGTCAAGTTACTACTTTAATATGGTACAGTATTAAAATAGTTATTACATCATTGTTAAGTTGCTACTTTAATATAGTACAATGTTAAAATAGTTATTACATCATTGTTAAGTTACTACTTTAATATAGTACAGTATTAAAATAGTTGTTACATCATTGTTAAGTTACTACTTAATGTAGTACAGTATTAAAATAATTATTACATCATTGTTAAGTTACTACTTAATGTAGTTATTACATCATTGTCAAGTTACTACTTTAATATAGTACAGTATTAAAATCGTTATTACATCATTGTCAAGTTACTACTTTAATGTATTACAGTATTAAAGTAGTTATTACATCATTGTTAAGTTACTACTTAATGTAGTTATTACATCATTGTCAAGTTATTACTTGTCTTTGTTTTTGAATTTCGCGCATAGCTACTGGAGGGCTATATGTGCTAGCCGTCCCTAATTTAGCAGTGTAAGACTGGAGGGAAGGCAGCGAGTCATCACCACCCACCGCCAACTCTTGGGCTACTCTTTTACAAACGCTGAAAGGGCGAGCATGTTTGGTGCCACCGGGATTCGAACCTGCGACCCTCGGATTACGAGTCGAACGCCTTAACACACTTGGCCATGCCTGGCCGTTTTTACCTTTCTTATTAAACTTTACTAATGAAATAATATTACACTTTACACAGGAAGATATTTCTAAGTTACTTTTTGTCACGTGTTATTTCTTTTAAATTCTTATTGTAAATCCATTATTGCTCAAATCTCTATCCTTTTTAAGAATCCTTATATCATTCTAATTAAAACTCCTTTGTTGTTTTTGCAGAGTCTGGCATAACCTCATGGTTAGGATCTGGTATGGCCTGATGATTAGAAGCTCGCATGACTCGATAGTTAGGATGTTGCATGATCTGGTAGTTTGAATCTCGTGTGGTCTGGTGGTAAGAATCTGGTATGGCTTGATGGTTAGAATCTTGTATGGCTTTTCTGTAAAGATGTTGTGTGACTTTGTGTTTAGAAAACACGGCACGTAATCCGTTGATCGCAATATTGTGTTTCTTTTATGTTCTCTCTTTCAGCCGATGGGGTTGTTACAATGTTGGAGTTAATCTCACTATTCATTGGTAGTAACCCGAGAGCTTGCGGTCGTTAACCAGCCGTTGTTTGTTTAATATATCACTTTATAATTAGATAGGCCCCGAAACTCAACGAAGTTTGTTTTATTATTTTTACAGAACAGAATACTTCTCTAAATATTTCAATTGTATTATTTTTATTTTAAAAAAATGTCCACTGAGGATTTTCACCATTTTAAGAAATCACAGTGTTCGTCTGTGTTCTTATTAAAATTTATTTTCAGTGTTTGGAAACAGCAAAACTCCCTCTACTAAAGAACTAATCATATTATTATCTTATTTGTAGATTTTTCTGTTTTTCCATTCGTGAATATATAATTAATCACAGTTGTCAAACGACATTAGTATTAGGCCTATTTCAAGAGAGGTTTAATTGTAATGTCGTATGACATGTGTAATTTATTGTAATGATACTTCGCGAGCTTAAGAAAGGCATTTAAACCATTACATTTTTTTAATATATATTTCATTGCTTTCATGTGTAAAAATAAGTAATATTTGGAAGATGGAAATATATATAACAGTTAAAAATGTATCTTCCAGCAACTATCTTTTTAAATTTCAGTTTTTTGTATCGCAAGGAAATCGACAACACGATAATTAGTCATATTTGTGTTGAATATAATGGTAGACATAGCACTCAAACAAATAACTGGGGTTATTGTTTTTTTCTCGCGACTTGCTGTTCACTCTCCATCTCTAAATAAGTTTCAGTTTCATTAAATCCTTGACAAACAATCCATTATTGTCACAAATAAAAGTTTAGGACAAATAAGACACAATTCATCACGCATACTTCATTTAAAGTTGTTACTTTTATTGTACTATTCGCGCACCTTTTTACTGTCTGTCAGCTGTCTTAGAATTTTCTCTTACGTTGTTCCCAGCCTGACTGTATGTTATCGTATTCCTTGTCATATAACATTAGTTATTTTGTATTGTAGATTACAGTTATATCCATAATAAAATAACCCGCACTACAATAAAGATATCGTTTGATTTATAAAAAAAATAAAACTTGATATTATTTGTTCAAAGCTTAGTTTATTTGATTTTTATAATTGACTTAAATTAATACAAATTGGGTTTTACTCATCGTGTTATTTCTGTTGGCAAATATGTTTGTTTGTAGAAATGAGTAAACAGCACTGTACACAAACGTCAAACTTCAAGTTTTCTTCTCTACTTGAGAATTGTCTTTTCCAATTTTCTGGTCTGTTTATTTGAAAAGAAAACCTTATGTAAAAGAAAGAGTGGTCAAAGGTTGTAATATTTACTATCAAATAATGTTACATCTATTTAACGTGCTTAACACTTTACAGATCAGTTTACACATATATAACGACATATATGTTGTAATTTGTAAGTTGGCTTTGTTTTCCGGGAATACAATGCATTTTGTAGATCGCACAGATAACAGAAAGTTCAAGACGGACACAGTGTGACCAAATGAAAATGTCATTTTTCACAGTCTATGTTATGAGTGCATTGAACGAAGGAAAGTGCTTTCCTGGAGAGTGCAAGATTAGCCTAGCTTCTGAGCATTATATCTTATCATTTCTTCACACTAAGAGATGACACTATTTTATGATCTCTGTCAGTGAGCACGTGCTGCCGAACTCGCTGTGTAACCCAACTTCGTGCCTATAAAACATTTGTCCATCTCTACACGTTGACAGCGCAAACAACATAACACAGAATCTCAGCTGTAAGGGCAGGTTGAGGAATACACATAGTATATTGATATAAACATTTCCTTCTATAAGATAAAAGTTAGTAGTTCTATTTTGTTCAGCTTGCTTTATTTGTCAAGTTGGTTTACATGAATGTCACCACATTATTTAAACGTTCAGAGAAAATTATAAAACAATTAGTTTTAGAGAATAACACTAGTCTTGAATGCACGTAATCACTCTAGTTTCACATGAAACTAATTGCCTTGAACAGTTTGTTTTTGAATTTCGCGCAAAGCTACGCGAGGGCTACCTGCGCTAGCCGTCCCTAATTTAGCAATGTAAAACAAAGTGAAGGAAGCTAGTCATCACCATCCACCGCAAACTCTATGGGCTACTATTTTACCAACGAATAGTGAGATTGACCGTCACATTATAACGCCGTCACGACTGAAAGGGTGAGCATGTTTGGGCGACCGGGATTCAAACCCGCGATCCTCGGATTATGAGTCGAATGCCTTAACACGCTTGGCCATGCCTTGAATAGCTGAATTATGGAAAAAAGTTATTTTCGAAGAAAACTTCTGACATGATTGTTGAAGAAGAAATAAAGTCAGATATGACACACCTTTTAGTTTACATTATTGTAAAACGAAGGATAAAGTCAGATATGACACATCTTTCAGTTTACATTATTGTAAAACGAAGGATAAAGTCAGATATGACACACCTTTTAGTTTACATTATTGTAAAACGAAGGATAAAGTCAGATATGACACACCTTTTAGTTTACATTATTGTAAAACGAAGGATAAAGTCAGATATGTCACACCTTTTAGTTTACATTATTGTAAAACGAAGGATAAAGTCAGATATGACACACCTTTTAGTTTACATTATTGTAAAACGAAGGATAAAGTCAAATATGACACACCTTTTAGTTTACATTATTGTAAAACGAAGGATAAAGTCAGATATGACACACCTTTTAGTTTACATTATTGTAAAACGAAGGATAAAGTCAGATATGACACACCTTTTAGTTTACATTATTGTAAAACGAAGGATAAAGTCAAATATGACACACCTTTTAGTTTATATTATTGTAAAACGAAGGATAAAGTCAGATATGTCACACCTTTTAGTTTACATTATTGTAAAACGAAGGATAAAGTCAGATATGACACACCTTTTAGTTTATATTATTGTAAAACGAAGGATAAAGTCAGATATGACACACCTTTTAGTTTATATTATTGTAAAACGAAGGATAAAGTCAGATATGACACACCTTTTAGTTTACATTATTGTAAAACGAAGGATAAAGTCAGATATGACACACCTTTTAGTTTACATTATTGTAAAACGAAGGATAAAGTCAGATATGACACACCTTTTAGTTTACATTATTGCAAAACGAAGGATAAAGTCAGATATGACACACCTTTTAGTTTACATTATTGTAAAACGAAGGATAAAGTCAGATATGACACACCTTTTAGTTTACATTATTGTAAAACAAAGGATAAAGTCAGATATGACACACCTTTTAGTTTACATTATTGTAGAACGAAGGATAAAGTCAGATATGACACACCTTTTAGTTTATATTATTGTAAAACGAAGGATAAAGTCAGATATGACACACCTTTTAGTTTATATTATTGTAAAACGAAGGATAAAGTCAGATATGACACACCTTTTAGTTTACATTATTGTAAAACGAAGGATAAAGTCAAATATGACACACCTTTTAGTTTATATTATTGTAAAACGAAGGATAAAGTCAGATATGTCACACCTTTTAGTTTACATTATTGTAAAACGAAGGATAAAGTCAGATATGACACACCTTTTAGTTTATATTATTGTAAAACGAAGGATAAAGTCAGATATGACACACCTTTTAGTTTACATTATTGTAAAACGAAGGATAAAGTCAGATATGACACACCTTTTAGTTTACATTATTGTAAAACGAAGGGTAAAGTCAGGTAGGATACACCCTTTTAGTTTATAATATTGTAAAACAAAGGATAAAGTCAGATATGACACACCTTTTAGTTTACATTATTGTAAAACGAAGGATAAAGTCAGGTATGATAAACCTTTTTAGTTTATATTATTATAAAACAAAGGGTAACGTCAGGTATAATACACATTTTTAGTTTATATTATTGGAAAACGAAAGATAAAGTCAGGAATGGTAGAACCTTTTAGTTTATATTATTGGAAAACGAAGGGTAAAGTCTGGTATAATACACATTTCTAGTGTATTGTAAAACGAAGGATAAATCAAACAAATAATAAGTTGCCATATGATGTATAGTGTACATTCAAGTTGTATTTGTATTATGTATGCTAGGTTCTCATGTGATGTGTAGTGTACATTCAAGTTGTATTTGTATTATCTACGCTAGGTTTTCATTTGATGTATAGGGTACATTCATATTATATTTGTATTATGTATGCTAGGTTTTCATGTGATGTATAGTGTATATTGAAGTTGTATTTGTATTATGTATGCTAGGTTTTATGTGATGTATAGTGTACCTTCAAGTTGTATTTGTATTAAGTTTATGCTAGGTTCTCATGTGATGTATAGTGTACATTCAAGTTGTATTTGTATTATGTATGCGAGGTTCTCATTGATGTATAGTGTACATTCAAGTTGTTTTCTTATTATGTATGCTAGGTTTTCATTTGATGTATAGGATACATTCATGTTATATTTGTATTATGTATGCTAGGTTTTCATGTGATGTATAGTGTACATTCAAGTTGTATTTGTATTATGTAGGCTAGGTTTTTATGTGATGTATAGTGCACATTCAAGTTGTATTTGTATTATGTAGGCTAGGTTTTCATGTGATGTATAGTGTACATTCAAGTTGTTTTTGTATTATGTATGCTAGGTTTTCATGTAATGTATAGTGTACATTCAAGTTGTTTTTGTATTATGTATGCTAGGTTTTCATGGGATGTATAGTGTACATTCAAGTTGTTTTTGTATTATGTATGCTAGGTTTTCATGTGATGTATAGAGTACATTGAATATTTTTTCTATGATGTATAACATACCTTGATTTAATCTTACATTTTGAATATTCTGTGACGTTATGAGTCCCAAGATAATCAGTGTATGACCTTTCTGACCCCTAGATATACTTTGAGTTAGTTTTCCGATGTGTGACTTTTGTCGTGAGATCATGTTTGTTTTAATCCAGATTATGGTATAAAGACGTTTCTCAGCTGTTAATAATGTACGTCAGTAAAACAGCACAAAATGTAACGGGAAACTTGAACAAATATAGTGTGAAGTTTATTCCATGTTGTAATGGTTTATTAGAGAATAATATAACACAATTATTTGAGTTTATTGGTCATATTAATATAGATTATATATTTGAAGTATTATGTCAATTGTATGAAGATATTAAAAAGAATTAGTCTTTTAAAAATGTCCATATGTTTCTGTTGATGATTTAAAGTTTTAAACTCAACGAAAGAAACTAATACAGAAACGATTCATGTAACAGACAATCTGAGTTTAAAGTTTGAGACTGCTTAAATTTATTGACTTTTAAAATCGATAAAGGTTTTATTATCTAACCTTTATAACCTCATGGAAACGTTGTTTCAGTTTAAACTTTTTATATTTAAGCCGTAAAGCCCTGATTGACTCTGGCGTGTTTTCTAGTTACATAATACAGAACAACATGTATTACCAAAGTTGTTTTTTATCCCATGAGTTGGGAGGGATAACTGTGAAGATATTTAGTTTTAGTGTGATTCCTAGCTATACCCTAAATATGAATATGTGTTTCTCGTTTCAGTTGAGACGAGACAGCTTTTATACGTGAGTACGTAGCAACAATTGTCTACGGACAGAAACTTTCGTCAGTTGTATTCTTACACAAAATACTATAAGTACACAATAACAAACTATGGGAGGTTCCTCTCTGTGTAAGAAACAAATACACGTTTATGTACAGAGAAATACAACTTTAAATTTATACTTTCTCACAAAATAATATATCTATATTGTAATGAAGGAAACCTCTCTCCTATCTCTGAAGCACACACACACAAAGATATATATAGAATTTATAAACTTATATTATTTAACAAGTTATTTCTTTCACATAATATCAAACCCTGGCAGCTTCCTGTATCTGTAATACCCCTCGGTGTGGATTCCTGTACGTGGTGAGGGGACCTCCCAGGGAAGGTTCTGTTCTGTCTGGTTACCTTCTCTGGGATCTAAACATCCACCCACGTGTTTGCCGTGCGTGGCGACCCATGAAGGGGAGGAGAGGATCCTGGTGGTTGAGGGGTCCAACCCTAACACACCACTTTGGCCTCGAATTCCTGTAGACGGGCGGCCTTTGGGTGGCCCCCTTAGGTCAATCGGCTGGTCCACTTGGGCTAGAGTCAACTAAGTACCAGTGTTGGAAGTTCTCAACGGGTGTTGTGGACATTGTGCCTGATGCTGGTGTTTGGGTATAGTGCTCACGAAACCCTGGCGTTGCTGCATTGTCCTTGCATGACATTGTAGTGCGTCCCCTCATAGGGCTCCATGGTGGTTGGGGTCAGTGGGTACCGAAATTTTTCTTTTTTCCTATGGATCCTCCTTCAAAAAATTTAAATAAAATAGTGAAAAAACAGTCAATAGGTAAGCGACCATGTCTTGAAGACTCTGAACAGCAATCTTCAACATCTGTAACATTCTCTTTTAGACAAATCTTTAGGGCAATTGTTTCCCTTTTTTATTCAGAAAGGAACTAGAGGGTCTTGCTGGCTCTCCAAAGTCAGTAAAGAAGCTTTGATCTGGAGACATATTGGTTGAAACATCCACATCCCAACACAGTGAACTCCTCTTGAATTCAACGGTAATTGGAGATATACCTATTGAGGTTACCCCTCATGCTACCTTGAATTCATCACGAGGAGTTATTGTTGAGAGGGATTTGAAGAACGTCCGCGAGTCAGAGATTCTCGCTGGTCTCTCCACTCAAGGTGTTTCTGCGGTGAGGCGCATCTCCACTCGCAAAGATGGAGTTACACTGCCAACAAATACCCTCGTTTTGACATTTACATAATCACGTGCATCTGCGACCATCAAGGCAGGTTATCTAATTTTCAGGGTACGGCTATACATTCCAAACCCTCTCCAATGTTTCCAATGTCCACTCAAAGACATCATGTCGTGGTTCTCTGACATGTACTCGTTGTGGTGGCAAGAACCACGATGTCTATGAATGTGACATGGACCCACATTGCGTCAACTGCAATGGTTCTCACCTACTTTCGTTCTTGCCCAAAATGGTTGGAGGAAAAAGAGGTGCAGCGTTTGAAAACTACTCATAACATTAGTTATCCTGAGGCTCGGATAAAATTGCTGTCCACCACTTCATCTCAGACATATGCTGCTGCACTTCGTTCCCCAACTACAGTGGGAGTGCAGACAGATCTCTCTGTGCCTCCAAGAGAATCGTTTTCAAAACAAATGAAAAGCCTTTTGACCTCCATGGTTAAAAAGGCTGATGAATCGACTTCCACACCCATCTCTGTTCCTCCCATACCTTCCAACAAACCTCAAGATCCACTTCCTTCAGTTTCAAATACAAGCATTTCTTCTGATACATCTTTTTCTCCCACCCCAAGAGGCAAAACAATCATTTGTTTGCGTCCTCAGTCACTGGAATCCCCTTCCGATAACAAAGACCTGCCCACTCGACTCAGGGCAGGATCCATGGAGGTTGATAGACCTCCTCCAAATAAGGACAGTAAGGAAAAAAAACATGATCGTAAACAGAAGGGTTCTCCAGCCACTTCGCCTACCCATCATTAAAAATGGCCACCTTGATAAAATGGAACTGTCGAGGTTTACGTTCTAATCTGGATGATATCAAAACACTGATTGCTTCCTACCATCCTGTATGTCTTTTCTTACAAGAAACATTTCTAAAACCCGCTAATACAGTCACCATTTGGCAGTTTTCTCTGTACAGAAATGACAGGCTGTGTGATGGACAAGTGCATGGAGGGGTGGCACTATTGATTGATCAGCATGTGCCCACCCTGTCTTTGTCACTTAACACACCCTTGGAGGCCGTAGCCATCCGTGTTTCCTTGGGTCATACCATCACTGTTTGTTCTCTCTACCTTTCCCCTGGAGAGACATATGATCAATCAGACCTTGATGGTCTCGTTGAACAGTTGCCGTCTCCCTTTCTACTCCTGAGGGACTTTAATGGACATCATCCCCTCTGGTGAAGTGCTGTTATTGATGGGAGGGGTCGCTCTGTAGAGCGTATGCTCTCTGATCACAATCTTTCTCTTTTCAATACTGGTTCTTCCACTTGTTTTTATGCACGAAGTCAGTCCTTTACCGCTATTGATCTCTCAGTTTGCTCCCCTTCATTATTCTCCCATTTTTCACGGAGAGTTGACAATAATTCACTAGGCAGTGATCATTTTCCTACACTTTTGAGAGAGACTGGCCGTGGTCGATGCCACCCTACCCGCATGCCCCGGTGGAAGCTGGACCAAGCAGACTGGTCCACTTTCACTGCTCTCACAGAACTTTTGCCGGGTATCTAGCACTTCTGCTTGTTCCTCCACCTTCTTGGCCATCAAGCGTTTACCTCTTTCCTTTCGAACTGACTGTCTTTTTTAATGTAATTGTCCCTTTACACTGGTGAAACTGAAAATGGCCCTTCATCGGTCTGGCAGTACATCTGTTGTACCTGATAATGTACACTATGACATGCTGCGCTATCTCTCTCCTGCTTCTTTTGCTATTCTTCTGATTGTTTTTAACCTGATCTGGCAGGAGAATGTTTTTCCTAATGCCTGGCGCCAGGTTATTATCTTTCCTTTCTCTAAACCTGTGAAAGATCCCAAGATTCCTTCACACTACAGTCCAATTGCTTTGACGAGCTGTCTCTATAAGACCTAAGAAAGGATGGTTAATGCTCGTCTTGTTTGGTTCCTTGAATCAAACAACCTCCTCTCGCCCACCCAGTGTGGGTTCTGACGACAGCACTCCACCACAGACCACCTAGTTCGACTTGAAACATCAATCAGAGAAGCCTTTCTCAAACGCCAACATCTTGTATCAATATTCTTTGACATTGAGAAGGCTTATGACACAACATGGAGATATAGCGTTTTGCGAGACCTCCATACATATGGGTTACGTGGCCGTTTACCCATGTTTATTAAAAATGTTTTAATGGACAGGTGATTCCAAGTTTGTGTGGGTTCGACACTTTCCCGTTCTTTTCTACAGGAACTTGGAGTCCCTCAAGGCTGTGTTTTGAGTGTCACACTTTTCAGTATAAAGATAAATGCCATCACTGAACAATTCCCTCTCACTATTGCGAATGGGCTGTATGTCGACGACTTTCACATCTAATGTCAGTCGTCGAACATGAGACATATTGAGCGGCAACTACAAACTGCCCTCAATCGTGTACTGAAGTGGACTATGGCGAACGGCTTTAATTTCTCTCTCTCTAAAACCGTATGCATGCACTTTTGCCGCCAACGGGGTAATCCTGAACTTCATATCAGTGAAGTTTTGCTGTCAGTGGTCCCTGAGACCAAGATCTTGGGCTTATCTTTGACCGTAAACTGACCTTTATACCACACTTAAAGCAGCTATGGGTCAAATGGACAAGAGCACTGAACGTCCTCCGTGCCCTCTCTACTACCAGTTGGGGAGCAGATCGATGTTCTATGTTAAAGGTATATCGTGCTCTTATTCGATCGAATCTTGACTATGGATCAATGGTCTATGGCTCTGCCAGACTCTCGCCTTAAACATGCTGGACCACATTCATTACCAAGGACTTCGACTTTGCACTGGAGCTTTCCGCTCCTCTCCAGTTCAAAGCTTATACGTTGAATCTCATGAATCTTCTCTGCACCTTCGCCGTTTGCAACTATCTTTACTATATTCTTCGAAACTTCGTTCCTTACCAAAGCATCCCACCTGGGGATGTGTTTTTCTTCCTCAGTGGGCCATACTTTTTAAGAACAGACGATCTGCCATTGCTCCGTTTGGCCTTTGCATCCAGACGCAGTTGGATGAATTGGGTCTGTCCTTGAATAACATTGCAGATTTCACAGGTCAGCCCATCCCACCATGGCTTATTACAGCTCCCAAATGTGACTTTTCTTTCAGTCAAATGAAAAAGGCAGATACTCCAGATTGGAAGTACCGTCTTTTATTTAATAAACATCTTTCAAACAATCATTCCGTTCCCATTTATACAGATGGTTCCAAATCAGGTAATTCAGTGGGCTCTGCTATGGTTTGCTGTGGTTCGATAGTTGCACGCAGAACACCCTCTACAACTTCTGTGTTCACTGCTGAACTGTATGCCATATCTCTTACCCTGGATCATATTGAAGCTAAGCAGTACTTTAACTGCACTATTTATACTGACTACCTTAGTTCTCTACTGGCCTTGGAATCTCTTCACGTTGGCTCAAACCCTGTTCTCGCTGATATTCAAAACCGACTGGCCCATTTCTCATTAACATCTACCTTTAACCAGTTTTTATGGATACCAGGCCACGTTGGTATTCGCGGGGATGCGCTTGTTGACATGGCAGCTCAATCTACCTGCTCTGGCACTATCACCACTGTGCCTATTCCGTACATGGACTATGGTCCTGTATTCAAGGCTCGGCTCCGTGCCAGCTGGCAGTCCACTTGGAGTGAGCAACGCGACAACAAGCTTTTTCAAATAAAACCCTATATTGGGCTTTGACCGTCTAGCTTCCGTAAAGTTAGGAAGGAGGAAGTTGTTCTAACTAGACTACGCACTGGTCACAGTTTTTTAACTCATTGTTTTCTTTTATCTGGAACTAATGCACCAGTGTGTAGTTTGTGTAACACTCAAATCACTGTAAGCCACATTTTACTTTCTTGCCATCGTTACAATTCTCAACGACGGCACTATTTTAAACATGTTCTGTCCCAGGGTTTGTCTGTAACATTGGACAGTGTTATTGGTGATGGTAACACTGTCCACCTTGATAAAGTGTTTAGTTTTTTAATGGCCATTAATCTTTTTAATCTCATTTAAGTGTTTGATATTTATTCATTACACCTTTTTAATTGTGGTTCTATTTACACAGTCTTAATCTCTCTAGTTTAATTTGACATTGGAAAATGGCCAGAACATTAAATAACTCGTCACCAGGACTGGAAAGGCCAACTTCAGGTGACTAACGCTGCTGTTTGAACTATCCATTTGAACTACCCATTAGTAGTCATGGCGAGTTGTTGTTACAATATTGCTGCATGTCTTTTAACACTTTTATCACTTTACTTTTTGATAATGGCCATAATGACACAACCTGGTACCAGGACTGGAAAGACCAACTTCAGGTGACTGACAGTGGTTCTTGTACTTACCTGTTATGAACATTACCATTATGCTGCAGAAAGTCCTTTACAACTTTTATAGACTTGATGTCAACATTGGTTTTATGCCATTTTATGTTTTTAATTGTTGTTTTGTTTTTATTTTCGTTTACTTTTACAAATTTTACTACATTTACTTTAATTTTACCTTTTTTACTGGACATTTGGTTACTCATTATTACAATTTTGCTCTATGTCTTTTAAAACTCCTATTATTTTACCTTTTGATAATGGCTGCTATGACACATAACCTGGAACCAGGACTGAAAAGGCCAACTTCAGGTGACTGTCGGTGGTTCTTGTACTTACATGTTAGTCTTCCTGGTGGGTTATGATTATTACCATTTTGCTAGAGTAAATACTTTACAACTTCTCTTACTCTGCTTTCTCTCTTAACATTGTAAACTTGGTGTCAACATTGGTTTTATGCTTTTTCTGTTTTTCAATGATGTTTTGTTTTACCTTCATTTCCTTTTATGTATTTTACTACATTTAATTTATTTTTACCTTTTTACCGGACGTTTGGCGCAGATAGCCGAGCTGCTTTGTGCCATAAAACACTAAATCAATCAAACATTCAATTAGAATGATATGTGTAATACAGACGTTGGTCTGTCTATACACAGGCCGTATTTTTGCTTATATTTTTCCAATAAGATACAGCATGTATAATATTGTTGTACACATGTTACAAATTCAGTATGTATAATATTGTTGTACACATGTTACAAATACAGAATATATAATATTGTTGTACTCCTGTTATAAAGACAGTACGTATAATATTGTTGTACACACGGTAAGGCACAGTATGTATAATATTGTTATACACACGTTAAGACACAATATGTATAACAATGTTGTACACACGTTAAAATACAGTTTGTATAATATTGTTGTACACGTTACAAATACAGTATATTTAATATTGTTGTAGAAATATTACAAATATAGTACGTATAATATTGTTGTACACGTTACAAATACAGTATATTGAATATTGTTGTAGAAATATTACAAATATAGTACGTATAATGTTGTTGTATACGTGTTACAAATACAGAACGTATAATATTGTTGTAGACATATTACAAATACAGAGCGTATAATATTGCTGTAAACATGGTACAAATATAGAATGTATAATTTTGTTGTACACATGTTATAAATACAGAATGTATAACATTGTTGTACACCTGTTACAAATACAAAATGTATAATATTGTTTTACACCTGTTATAAATGCAGTAGGTATAATATTGTTGTACACAAATTAAGATACAGTATGTATAATATTGTTATACCCATGTTAAGACACAGTTTGCATAATATTGTTGTACACACGTTACACACGTTAAACTAGTATGTATAATATTATTGTAGACGTGTTACAAATACAGAATATTTAATATTGTTGTAGACATATTACAAATGCAGTATATATAACATTGTTGTAGACATGTTACAAATAGAATACATATGATATTGTTGTAGACGTGTTACAAATACAGTATGTGTAATAATGTTGTATACATGCTAACAGACAGAGTTAAGTAAATTATATTAAAATAAAATCAGAAACACACGTGGCAACCACAGCCAATCAAGATAAATCAGCATTATAAGAACTATCCTTCAAATAGTTTGGCGTTCATAGTTGATGCTAGTGCACCAATAATTAATCACTTATGAAATGTCTATGTAGCATACCTTTTCCATACAAACTATTTTTACACTCAGATTAGGCATGTAATATTTCAAAAATTAGAATACCTATTTCATAACGCTTTAAAATAAAGGAATGTCGATCAATCGGGAGTACCAGAACCATGCTAAAAGAGACCTTAAATGTGCTGTTCATCACCCACAGTAAACAAATAATCTATTAATAATCAATAATAATAATAAAGTCACATAAAAAGAGCTTGCTTCCATGAAATATAACTTTTTTATCGTCACTTACCTCAATCATTTATAGAACTAAACAGTTTTTTATGCTATTAGATACAAAGACATACGAGAGTGTCAGTATGTACTTGGACAACTAAAATAAGTTTTGCAAAAAGGTCTTTCTTCTACACAAGGCAGAGTAAAGAATGCAACAGTGAAGATAAGTTGTATTTCACAGTTGAAGCCTTTTACAATGGAATGCTACGCAGAGAAATGTTGTCAGAATTATGGTTGTAAAATAAAGAATGACGGGAAGTGTTGATGCTCGAAATTCGCTTTAATCTATTGCACTGAACCTCTGTACTTGTATAATATCACTAAACCAAAAGACACTCAACCTCTGTATTTGTATAATATAACAAAACCAAAAGACACTCAAGCTCTGTATTTGTATAATATCAGTAAACCAAAAGACACTCAACCTCTGCATTTTTAAAATATCACTAAACCAAAAGACACTCAACCTCTGCATTTTTAAAATATCACTAAACCAAAATACACTCAACCTCTGCATTTTTAAAATATCACTAAACCAAAATACACTCAACCTCTGTATTTGTATAGTATCACTAAACCGAAAGACACTCAACCTCTGTACTTGTATAATAACACTAAAGCAAAAGACACTCAAACTCTGTATTTGTATAATAAAACTAAAGCAAAAGACACTCAACCTCTGTATTTGTATAGTATTACTAAACCAAAAGACAATCAATCTATGTATTTGTGTAATATCAGAAAACCAAAATAAACAGAATACATTGTTGAAAGATGAGTATTCTAAAACAAAACTCTCAATTTGCGTAAAATCCTACATTTAATATACATTGTTGAAAGATGAGTAGTCTAAAACAGAATTCTTAACTTGTAAAAAACCTTACATTTAAAATACATTGTTGAAAGATGAGTAGTCTAAAACAGAATTCTTAACTTGTGTAAAATCCTACATTTAAAATACATTATTGAAAGATGAGTAGTATAAACAAAATTCTTAATTTGTGTAAAATCCTACATTTAAAATACACTTTTGAAAGATGAGAAGTAGAAAACAGAATTATTAACTTGTGTAAAATCCTACATTTAAACTACATTGTTGACAGATGAGTGGTCTAAAACAGAATTCTTTACTTGTGTAAAATCCAACATTTAAAATACATTGTTGAAAGATGAGTAGTTTAAAACAGAATTCTTAACTTGTGTAAAATCCTACTTTTAAATACATCGATGAAAGATGAGAAGTCTAAAACAGAATTCTTAACGTGTATAAAATCTTACATTTAAAAATACATTGCTGAAAGATGAGTAGTATAAACAGAATTCTTAATTTGCATAAAATCCTACATTTAAAATACATTGTTGAAAGATGAGTTTTCTAAAACAGAATTATTAACTTGTGTAGAATCCTATATTTAAAATACATTGTTGAAAGATGAGTAGTCGAAAACAGAATTCTCAACTTGTGTAAAAACCTACATTTAAAATACATTGTTGAAAGATGAGTAGTCTAAAACAGAATCTTAACATGTGTAAAATACTACATTTAAAATACATTGTTGAAAGATGAGTCGTCTAAAACAGAATTCTTAACTTGTATAAAATCCTGCATTTAAAGTACATTGTTGAAAGATGAGTAGTATAAACAGAATTCTTAACTTGCGTAAATTCCTACATTTAAAACACATTGTTGAAAGATGAGTTTTCTAAAAAGAATTCTTAACTTGTGTAGAATCCTACATTTAAAATACATTGTTGAAAGATGAGTAGTCTGAAACAGAATTCTTAACTTGTGTAAAATCCTACATTTAAAATACATTGTTGAAAGATGAGTAGTCTGAAACAGAATTCTTAACTTGTGTAAAATCCTACATTTAAAATACATTGTTGCAAGATGAGTTTTCTAAAACAGAATTATTAACTTGTGTAGAATCCTACATTTAAAACACATTGTTGAATGAAGAGTTGTGTTAAACAGAATTCTTAACTTGTGTAAAATCCTACATTTAAAATACATTGTTGAAAGATGAGTAATCTAAAACAGAATTCTTAACTTGTGTAAAATCTTACATTTAAAATACATTGTTGAAAGATGAGTAGTCTAAAACAGAATTCTTAACTTGTGTAAAATCCTACATTTAAAATACATTGTTGAAAGATGAGTAGTGTAAAACAGAATTCTTAACTTGTGTAAAATCCTACATTTAAAATACATTGTTGAAAGATGAGTAGCCTAAAACAGAAATCTTAACTTGTATAAAATCTTACATTTAAAAATACATTGTTGAAAGATGAGTAGTATAAAACAGAATTCTTAACTTGTGTAAAATCCTACATTTAAAATACATTGTTGAAAGATGAGTAGTCTAAAACAGAATTCTTAACTTGTGTAAAATCCTACATTTAAAACACATTGTTGAAAGATGAGTTGTGTTAAACAGAATTATTAACTTGTGTAAAATCCTATATTTAAAATACATTGTTCAAAGATGAGAAGTATCAACAGAATTCTTAATTTGCGTAAAATCTTACATTTAAAACAAATTGTTGAAAGATGAGTTCTCTAAAACAGAATTTTTAAGTTGTATAAAATCCGATATTTAAAATACATTGTTGAAAGATGAATAGCCTAAAACAGAATTCTTAACTTGTATAAAATCTTACATTTAAAAATACATTGCTGAAAGATGAGTAGTATAAACAGAATTTTTAAAGTGTGTAAATTCTTATATTTAAAACAAATTATTGAAAGATGAGTTGTGTTAAACAGAATTCTTAACTTGTGTAAAATCCTACATTTAAGATACATTGTTGAAAGTTGAGTAGTCTAAAACAAAATTTTAACCCTTATAAAATCTTAAATTAAAAAATACATTGCTGAAAGATGAGTAGTCGAAAACAGAATTCTTAACTTGTGTAAAATCCTACATTTAAAATACATTGTTGAAAGATGAGTAGTCTAAAACAGAATTCTTAACTTGTGTAAAATCCTACATTTAAAATACATTGTTGAAAGATGAGTAGTCTAAAACAGAATACTTACCTTGTGTAAAATCCTACATATAAAATACATTGTTGAAAGATGAGTAGTCTAAAACAGAATTCTTAACATGTGTAAAATCATACATTTAAAATACATTGTTGAAAGATGAGTAGTATAAAACAGAATTCTTAACTTGTGTAAAATCCTACTTTTAAATACATTGTTGAAAGATGAGTTGTCTTAAAACAGAATTCTTAACTTGTGTAAAATCCTATATTTAAAATACATTGTTGAAAGATGAGTAGTCTAAAACAGAATTCTTAACTTGTGTAAAATCCTATATTTAAAATACATTGTTGAAAGATGAGTAGTCTAAAACAGAATTCTTAACTTGTGTAAAATCCTACATTTAAAATACATTGTTGAAAGATGAGTAGTCTAAAACAGAATTCTTAACTTGTGTAAAATCCTACATTTAAAATACATTGTTGAAAGATGAGTAGTCTAAAACAGAATTCTTAACTTGTGTAAAATCCTACATTTAAAATACATTGTTGAAAGATGAGTAGTTTAAAACAGAATTCTTAACTTGTGTAAAATCCTACATTTAAAATACATTGTTGAAAGATGAGTAGTCTAAAACAGAATTCTTAACTTGTGTAAAATCCTACATTTAAAATACATTGTTGAAAGATGAGTAGTCGAAAACAGAATTCTTAACTTGTGTAAAATCCTACATTTAAAATACATTGTTGAAAGATGAGTAGTCTAAAACAGAATTCTTAACTTGTGTAAAATCCTACATTTAAAATACATTGTTGAAAGATGAGTTTTCTAAAACAGAATTCTTAACTTGTGTAAAATCCTACATTTAAAATACATTGTTGAAAGATGAGTAGTCTAAAACAGAATTCTTAACTTGTGTAAAATCCTACATTTAAAATACATTGTTGAAAGATGAGTAGTCGAAAACAGAATTCTTAACTTGTGTAAAATCCTACATTTAAAATACATTGTTGAAAGATGAGTAGTCTAAAACAGAATTCTTAACTTGTGTAAAATCCTACATTTAAAATACATTGTTGAAAGATGAGTAGTCTAAAACAGAATTCTTAACTTGTGTAAAATCCTACATTTAAAATACATTGTTGAAAGATGAGTAGTCTAAAACAGAATTCTTAACTTGTGTAAAATCCTACATTTAAAATACATTGTTGAAAGATGAGTAGTATAAACAGAATTCTTAACTTGTGTAAAATCCTACATTTAAAACACATTGTTGAAAGATGAGTTGTGTTAAACAGAATCCTTAACGTGTGTAAAATCCTACATTTAAAATACATTGTTGAAAGATGAGTAGTCTAAAACAGAATTCTTAACTTGTGTAAAATCCTACATTTAAAATACATTGTTGAAAGATGAGTAGTATAAAGCAGAATTCTTAACTTGTGTAAAATCCTACATTTAAAATACATTGTTGAAAGATGAGTAGTCTAAAACAGAATTCTTAACTTGTGTAAAATCCTACATTTAAAATACATTGTTGAAAGATGAGTAGTCTAAAACAGAATTCTTAACTTGTGTAAAATCCTACATTTAAAATACATTGTTGAAAGATGAGTAGTCTAAAACAGAATTCTTAACTTGTGTAAAATCCTACATTTAAAATACATTGTTGAAAGATGAGTAGTCTAAAACAGAATTCTTAACTTGTGTAAAATCCTACATTTAAAATACATTGTTGAAAGATGAGTTGTCTAAAACAGAATTCTTAACTTGTGTAAAATCCTACATTTAAAATACATTGTTGAAAGATGAGTAGTCTAAAACAGAATTCTTAACTTGTGTAAAATCCTACATTTAAAATACATTGTTGAAAGATGAGTAGTCTAAAACAGAATTCTTAACTTGTGTAAAATCCTACATTTAAAATACATTGTTGAAAGATGAGTAGTCTAAAACAGAATTCTTAACTTGTGTAAAATCCTACATTTAAAATACATTGTTGAAAGATGAGTAGTCTAAAACAGAATTCTTAACTTGTGTAAAATCCTACATTTAAAATACATTGTTGAAAGATGAGTAGTCTAAAACAGAATTCTTAACTTGTGTAAAATCCTACATTTAAAATACATTGTTGAAAGATGAGTAGTCTAAAACAGAATTCTTAACTTGTGTAAAATCCTACATTTAAAATACATTGTTGAAAGATGAGTAGTCTAAAACAGAATTCTTAACTTGTGTAAAATCCTACATTTAAAATACATTGTTGAAAGATGAGTAGTCTAAAACAGAATTCTTAACTTGTGTAAAATCCTACATTTAAAATACATTGTTGAAAGATGAGTAGTCTAAAACAGAATTCTTAACTTGTGTAAAATCCTACATTTAAAATACATTGTTGAAAGATGAGTAGTCTAAAACAGAATTCTTAACTTGTGTAAAATCCTACATTTAAAATACATTGTTGAAAGATGAGTAGTATAAAACAGAATTCTTAACTTGTGTAAAATCCTACATTTAAAACACATTGTTGAAAGATGAGTAGTCTAAAACAGAATTCTTAACTTGTGTAAAATCCTACATTTAAAATACATTGTTGAAAGATGAGTAGTCTAAAACAGAATTCTTAACTTGTGTAAAATCCTACATTTAAAATACATTGTTGAAAGATGAGTAGTCTAAAACAGAATTCTTAACTTGTGTAAAATCCTACATTTAAAATACATTGTTGAAAGATGAGTAGTCTAAAACAGAATTCTTAACTTGTGTAAAATCCTACATTTAAAACACATTGTTGAAAGATGAGTAGTCTAAAACAGAATTCTTAACTTGTGTAAAATCCTACATTTAAAATACATTGTTGAAAGATGAGTAGTCTAAAACAGAATTCTTAACTTGTGTAAAATCCTACATTTAAAATACATTGTTGAAAGATGAGTAGTTTAAAACAGAATTCTTAACTTGTGTAAAATCCTACATTTAAAATACATTGTTGAAAGATGAGTAGTCTAAAACAGAATTCTTAATTTGCATAAAATCCTACATTTAAAACACATTGTTGAAAGATGAGTTGTGTTAAACAGAATCCTTAACGTGTGTAAAATCCTACATTTAAAATACATTGTTGAAAGATGAGTAGTCTAAAACAGAATTCTTAACTTGTGTAAAATCCTACATTTAAAATACATTGTTGAAAGATGAGTAGTCTAAAACAGAATTCTTAACTTGTGTAAAATCCTATATTTAAAATACATTGTTGAAAGATGAGTAGTATAAAACAGAATTCTTAACTTGTATAAAATCTTACATTTAAAATACATTGTTGAAAGATGAGTAGTGTAAAACCGAATTTTTAAAGTGTGTAAAATCCTACATTTAAAATACATTGTTGAAAGATGAGTAGTCTAAAACAGAATTCTTAACTTGTGTAAAATCCTACATTTAAAATACATTGTTGAAAGATGAGTAGTCTAAAACAGAATTTTAACTTGTGTAAAATCTTACATTTAAAATACATTGTTGAAAGATGAGTAGTATAAAACAGAATTCTTAATTTGCGTAAAATCCTACATTTAAAACACATTGTTGAAAGATGAGTAGTCTAAAACAGAATTCTTAACTTGTGTAAAATCCTACATTTAAAATACATTGTTGAAAGATGAGTAGTCTAAAACAGAATTCTTAACTTGTGTAAAATCCTACATTTAAAACACATTGTTGAAAGATGAGTAGTCTAAAACAGAATTCTTAACTTGTGTAAAATCCTACATTTAAAATACATTGTTGAAAGATGAGTAGTCTAAAACAGAATTCTTAACTTGTGTAAAATCCTACATTTAAAATACATTGTTGAAAGATGAGTAGTCTAAAAAAGAATTCTCAACTTGTGTAAAAACCTACATTTAAAATACATTGTTGAAAGATGAGTAGTCGAAAACAGAATTCTCAACTTGTGTAAAATCCTACATTTAAACTACATTGTTGAAAGATGAGTAGTCTAAAACAGAATTCTTAACTTGTGTAAAATCCTACATTTAAAATACATTGTTGAAAGATGAGTAGTCTAAAACAGAATTCTTAACTTGTGTAAAATCCTACATTTAAAATACATTGTTGAAAGATGAGTAGTTTAAAACAGAATTCTTAACTTGTGTAAAATCCTACATTTAAAATACATTGTTGAAAGATGAGTAGTATAAACAGAATTCTTAATTTGCGTAAAATCCTACATTTAAAACACATTGTTGAAAGATGAGTAGTGTAAAACAGAATTCTTAACTTGTGTAAAATCCTACATTTAAAATACATTGTTGAAAGATGTGTAGTCTAAAACAGAATTGTTAACTTGTGTAAAATCCTACATTTAAAGTACATTGTTGAAAGATGAGTAGTCTAAAACAGAATTCTTAACTTGTGTAAAATCCTACATTTAAAATACATTGTTGAAAGATGAGTAGTCTAAAACAGAATCTTAACTTGTGTAAAATCCTACATTTAAAATACATTGTTGAAAGATGAGTAGTCTAAAACAGAATTCTTAACTTGTATAAAATCCTACATTTAAAATACATTGTTGAAAGATGAGTAGTCTAAAACAGAATTCTTAACTTGTGTAAAATCCTACATTTAAAATACATTGTTGAAAGATGAGTAGTCTAAAACAGAATTCTTAACTTGTGTAAAATCCTTCATTTAAAATACATTTATGAAAGATGAGTAGTCTAAAAGAGAATTCTTAACTTGTGTAAAATCCTACATTTAAAATAAATTTTTGAAAGATGAGTAGTATAAACAGAATTATTAACTTGTGTAAAATTTACATTTAAAAATACATTGTTGAAGGATGAGTAGTCTAAAACAGAATTCTTAACTTATGTAAAATCCTACCTTTAAAATACATTGTTGAAAGATGAGTTGTCTAAAAAAGAATTCTTACTTATGTTAGAATTTAACTTGTGTTAAATTCTACATTTAAAATAAATTGTTGAAAGATGAGTAGTCTAAAACAGAATTCTTAACTTGTGTAAAATCTTACATTTAAAATACATTGTTGAAAGATGAGTAGTCTAAAACAGAATTCTTAACTTGTGTAAAATCCTACATTTAAAACACATTGTTTAAAGATTTGTTGTGTTAAACAGAATCCTTAACGTGTGTAAAATGCTACTTTTAAAATACATTGTTTAAAGATGAGTAATATAAACAGAATTCTTAATTAGCATAAAATTTTTCATTTAAAACACATTCTTGAAAGATGAGTAGTCTAAAACAGAATTCCTAACTTATTTAAAATCCTATATTTAAAATACATTGTTGAAAGATGAGTAGTCTAAAACAGAATTTTTATCTTGTGTAAAATCCTTCATTTAAAATACATTGTTGAAAGATGAGTAGTCTAAATCAGAATTCTTAACTTGTGTCAAATCCTACCGTTAAAATACATTGTTGAAAGATGAGTAGTCTAAAACAGAATTCTTAACTTGTGTAAAATGCTACATTTAAAATACATTGTTGAAAGATGAGTAGTATAATCAGAATTCTTAATTTGCGTAAAATCCTTCATTTAAAACATATTCTTGAAAGATGAGTAGTCTAAAACAGAATTTATAACTTGTGCAAAATTCTACATTTAAAACACATTGTTGAAAGATGAATAGTCTAAAACAGAATTCTTAACTTGTGTAAAATCCTATATTTAAAATACATTGTTGAAAGATGAGTAGTCTAAAATAGAATTCTTAACTTGTGTAAAATCCTACATTTAAAATACATTTTTGAAAGATGAGTAGTTTAAAAGAGAATTCTTAACTCGTGTAAAATCCTACATTTAAAATAAATTTTTGAAAGATGAGTAGTATAAACAGAATTCTTATCTTGTGCAAAATTTTACATTTAAAAATACATTGTTGAAAGATGAGTAGTATAAACAGAATTCTTAGTTTGCGTAAAATCCTTCATTTAAAACACATTCTTGAAAGATGAGTAGTCTAAAACAGAATTTTTAACTTGTGTAAAATCCTACATTTAAAACACATTGTTGAAAGATGAATAGTCTAAAACAGAATTCTTAACTTATGTAAAATCCTACCTTTAAAATACATTGTTGAAAGATGAGTTGTCTAAAAAAGAATTCTTAACTTGTGTAAAATGTTGAAAGATGAGTAGTCTAAAACAGAATTCTTAACTTGTGTAAAATCTACATTTAAAATACATTGTTGAAAGATGAGTAGTCTAAAACAGAATTCTTAACTTGTGTAAAATCCTACATTTAAAATACATTGTTGAAAGATGAGTAGTCTAAAACAGAATTCTTAACTTGTGTAAAATCCTACATTTAAAATACATTGTTGAAAGATGAGTAGTCTAAAACAGAATTCTTAACTTGTGTAAAATGCTACATTTAAAATACATTGTTGAAAGATGAGTAGTCTAAACAGAATTCTTAACTTGTGTAAAATTTTACATTTAAAATACATTGTTGAAAGATGAGTAGTCTAAAACAGAATTCTTAACTTGTGTAAAATCCTACATTTAAAATACATTGTTGAAAGATGAGTAGTCTAAAACAGAATTTTTAACTTGTGTAAAATCCTACATTTAAAATACATTGTTGAAAGATGAGTAGTCTAAAACAGAATTCTTAACTTGTGTAAAATCCTACATTTAAAATACATTGTTGAAAGATGAGTAGTCTAAAACAGAATTCTTAACTTGTGTAAAATCCTACATTTAAAATACATTGTTGAAAGATGAGTAGTCTAAAACAGAATTCTTAACTTGTGTAAAATCCTACATTTAAAACACATTGTTGAAAGATGAGTAGTCTAAAACAGAATTCTTAACTTGTGTAAAATTCTACATTTAAAACACATTGTTGAAAGATGAGTAGTCTAAAACAGAATTCTTAACTTGTGTAAAATCCTACATTTAAAATACATTGTTGAAAGATGAGTAGTCTAAAACAGAATTCTTAACTTGTGTAAAATCCTACATTTAAAATACATTGTTGAAAGATGAGTAGTCTAAAACAGAATTCTTAACTTGTGTAAAATCCTACATTTAAAATACATTGTTGAAAGATGAGTAGTCTAAAACAGAATTCTTAACTTGTGTAAAATCCTACATTTAAAATACATTGTTGAAAGATGAGTAGTATAAAACAGAATTCTTAACTTGTGTAAAATCCTACATTTAAAATACATTGTTGAAAGATGAGTAGTCTAAAACAGAATTCTTAACTTGTGTAAAATCCTACATTTAAAACACATTGTTGAAAGATGAGTAGTCTAAAACAGAATTCTTAACTTGTGTAAAATCCTACATTTAAAATACATTGTTGAAAGATGAGTAGTCTAAAACAGAATTCTTAACTTGTGTAAAATCCTACATTTAAAATACATTGTTGAAAGATGAGTAGTCTAAAACAGAATTCTTAACTTGTGTAAAATCCTACATTTAAAATACATTGTTGAAAGATGAGTAGTCTAAATCAGAATTCTTAACTTGTGTAAAATCCTACATTTAAAATACATTGTTGAAAGATGAGTAGTCTAAAACAGAATTCTTAACTTGTGTAAAATCCTACATTTAAAATACATTGTTGAAAGATGAGTAGTCTAAAACAGAATTCTTAACTTGTGTAAAATCCTACATTTAAAATACATTGTTGAAAGATGAGTAGTCTAAAACAGAATTCTTAACTTGTGTAAAATCCTACATTTAAAATACATTGTTGAAAGATGAGTAGTCTAAAACAGAATTCTTAACTTGTGTAAAATCCTACATTTAAAATACATTGTTGAAAGATGAGTAGTCTAAAACAGAATTCTTAACTTGTGTAAAATCTTACATTTAAAATACATTGTTGAAAGATGAGTAGTCTAAAACAGAATTCTTAACTTGTGTAAAATCCTACATTTAAAATACATTGTTGAAAGATGAGTAGTCTAAAACAGAATTCTTAACTTGTGTAAAATCCTACATTTAAAATACATTGTTGAAAGATGAGTAGTATAAAACAGAATTCTTAACTTGTGTAAAATCCTACATTTAAAACACATTGTTGAAAGATGAGTAGTCTAAAACAGAATTCTTAACTTGTGTAAAATCCTACATTTAAAATACATTGTTGAAAGATGAGTAGTCTAAAACAGAATTCTTAACTTGTGTAAAATCCTACATTTAAAATACATTGTTGAAAGATGAGTAGTCTAAAACAGAATTCTTAACTTGTGTAAAATCCTACATTTAAAACACATTGTTGAAAGATGAGTAGTCTAAAACAGAATTTTAACTTGTGTAAAATCCTACATTTAAAATACATTGTTGAAAGATGAGTAGTCTAAAACAGAATTCTTAACTTGTGTAAAATCCTACATTTAAAATACATTGTTGAAAGATGAGTAGTCTAAAACAGAATTCTTAACTTGTGTAAAATCCTACATTTAAAATACATTGTTGAAAGATGAGTAGTATAAACAGAATTCTTAACTTGTGTAAAATCCTACATTTAAAATACATTGTTGAAAGATGAGTAGTCTAAAACAGAATTCTTAACTTGTGTAAAATCCTACATTTAAAATACATTGTTGAAAGATGAGTAGTCTAAAACAGAATTCTTAACTTGTGTAAAATCCTACATTTAAAATACATTGTTGAAAGATGAGTAGTCTAAAACAGAATTCTTAACTTGTGTAAAATCCTACATTTAAAATACATTGTTGAAAGATGAGTAGTCTAAAACAGAATTCTTAACTTGTGTAAAATCCTACATTTAAAATACATTGTTGAAAGATGAGTAGTCTAAAACAGAATTCTTAACTTGTGTAAAATCCTACATTTAAAATACATTGTTGAAAGATGAGTAGTATAAACAGAATTCTTAACTTGTGTAAAATCCTACATTTAAAATACATTGTTGAAAGATGAGTAGTCTAAAACAGAATTCTTAACTTGTGTAAAATCCTACATTTAAAATACATTGTTGAAAGATGAGTAGTCTAAAACAGAATTCTTAACTTGTGTAAAATCCTACATTTAAAATACATTGTTGAAAGATGAGTAGTCTAAAACAGAATTCTTAACTTGTGTAAAATCCTACATTTAAAATACATTGTTGAAAGATGAGTAGTCTAAAACAGAATTCTTAACTTGTGTAAAATCCTACATTTAAAATACATTGTTGAAAGATGAGTAGTCTAAAACAGAATTCTTAACTTGTGTAAAATCCTACATTTAAAATACATTGTTGAAAGATGAGTAGTCTAAAACAGAATTCTTAACTTGTGTAAAATCCTACATTTAAAATACATTGTTGAAAGATGAGTAGTCTAAAACAGAATTCTTAACTTGTGTAAAATCCTACATTTAAAATACATTGTTGAAAGATGAGTAGTCTAAAACAGAATTCTTAACTTGTGTAAAATCCTACATTTAAAATACATTGTTGAAAGATGAGTAGTCTAAAACAGAATTCTTAACTTGTGTAAAATCCTACATTTAAAATACATTGTTGAAAGATGAGTAGTCTAAAACAGAATTCTTAACTTGTGTAAAATCCTACATTTAAAATACATTGTTGAAAGATGAGTAGTCTAAAACAGAATTCTTAACTTGTGTAAAATCCTACATTTAAAATACATTGTTGAAAGATGAGTAGTCTAAAACAGAATTCTTAACTTGTGTAAAATCCTACATTTAAAATACATTGTTGAAAGATGAGTAGTCTAAAACAGAATTCTTAACTTGTGTAAAATCCTACATTTAAAATACATTGTTGAAAGATGAGTAGTCTAAAACAGAATTCTTAACTTGTGTAAAATCCTACATTTAAAATACATTGTTGAAAGATGAGTAGTCTAAAACAGAATTCTTAACTTGTGTAAAATCCTACATTTAAAATACATTGTTGAAAGATGAGTAGTCTAAAACAGAATTCTTAACTTGTGTAAAATCCTACATTTAAAATACATTGTTGAAAGATGAGTAGTCTAAAACAGAATTCTTAACTTGTGTAAAATCCTACATTTAAAATACATTGTTGAAAGATGAGTAGTCTAAAACAGAATTCTTAACTTGTGTAAAATCCTACATTTAAAATACATTGTTGAAAGATGAGTAGTCTAAAACAGAATTCTTAACTTGTGTAAAATCCTACATTTAAAATACATTGTTGAAAGATGAGTAGTCTAAAACAGAATTCTTAACTTGTGTAAAATCCTACATTTAAAATACATTGTTGAAAGATGAGTAGTCTAAAACAGAATTCTTAACTTGTGTAAAATCCTACATTTAAAATACATTGTTGAAAGATGAGTAGTCTAAAACAGAATTCTTAACTTGTGTAAAATCCTACATTTAAAATACATTGTTGAAAGATGAGTAGTCTAAAACAGAATTCTTAACTTGTGTAAAATCCTACATTTAAAATACATTGTTGAAAGATGAGTAGTCTAAAACAGAATTCTTAACTTGTGTAAAATCCTACATTTAAAATACATTGTTGAAAGATGAGTAGTCTAAAACAGAATTCTTAACTTGTGTAAAATCCTACATTTAAAATACATTGTTGAAAGATGAGTAGTCTAAAACAGAATTCTTAACTTGTGTAAAATCCTACATTTAAAATACATTGTTGAAAGATGAGTAGTCTAAAACAGAATTCTTAACTTGTGTAAAATCCTACATTTAAAATACATTGTTGAAAGATGAGTAGTCTAAAACAGAATTCTTAACTTGTGTAAAATCCTACATTTAAAATACATTGTTGAAAGATGAGTAGTCTAAAACAGAATTCTTAACTTGTGTAAAATCCTACATTTAAAATACATTGTTGAAAGATGAGTAGTCTAAAACAGAATTCTTAACTTGTGTAAAATCCTACATTTAAAATACATTGTTGAAAGATGAGTAGTCTAAAACAGAATTCTTAACTTGTGTAAAATCCTACATTTAAAATACATTGTTGAAAGATGAGTAGTCTAAAAAGAATTCTTAACTTGTGTAAAATCCTACATTTAAAATACATTGTTGAAAGATGAGTAGTCTAAAACAGAATTCTTAACTTGTGTAAAATCCTACATTTAAAATACATTGTTGAAAGATGAGTAGTCTAAAACAGAATTCTTAACTTGTGTAAAATCCTACATTTAAAATACATTGTTGAAAGATGAGTAGTCTAAAACAGAATTCTTAACTTGTGTAAAATCCTACATTTAAAATACATTGTTGAAAGATGAGTAGTCTAAAACAGAATTCTTAACTTGTGTAAAATCCTACATTTAAAATACATTGTTGAAAGATGAGTAGTCTAAAACAGAATTCTTAACTTGTGTAAAATCCTACATTTAAAATACATTGTTGAAAGATGAGTAGTCTAAAACAGAATTCTTAACTTGTGTAAAATCCTACATTTAAAATACATTCTTGAAAGATGAGTAGTCTAAAACAGAATTCTTAACTTGTGTAAAATCCTACATTTAAAATACATTTTTGAAAGATGAGTAGTATAAACAGAATTCTTAACTTGTGTAAAATCCTACATTTAAAATACATTGTTGAAAGATGAGTAGTCTAAAACAGAATTCTTAACTTGTGTAAAATCCTACATTTAAAATACATTGTTGAAAGATGAGTAGTCTAAAACAGAATTCTTAACTTGTGTAAAATCCTACATTTAAAATACATTGTTGAAAGATGAGTAGTCTAAAACAGAATTCTTAACTTGTGTAAAATCCTACATTTAAAATACATTGTTGAAAGATGAGTAGTCTAAAACAGAATTCTTAACTTGTGTAAAATCCTACATTTAAAATACATTGTTGAAAGATGAGTAGTCTAAAACAGAATTCTTAACTTGTGTAAAATCTTACATTTAAAATACATTGTTGAAAGATGAGTAGTCTAAAACAGAATTCTTAACTTGTGTAAAATCCTACATTTAAAATACATTGTTGAAAGATGAGTAGTCTAAAAGAGAATTCTTAACTTGTGTAAAATCCTACATTTAAAATACATTCTTGAAAGATGAGTAGTATAAACAGAATTCTTATCTTGTGTAAAATCTTACATTTAAAATACATTGTTGAAAGATGAGTAGTCTAAAACAGAATTCTTAACTTGTGTAAAATCCTACATTTAAAATACATTGTTGAAAGATGAGTAGTCTAAAACAGAATTCTTAACTTGTGTAAAATCCTACATTTAAAATACATTGTTGAAAGATGAGTAGTCTAAAACAGAATTCTTAACTTGTGTAAAATCTACATTTAAAATACATTGTTGAAAGATGAGTAGTCTAAAACAGAATTCTTAACTTGTGTAAAATCCTACATTTAAAATACATTGTTGAAAGATGAGTAGTATAAAACAGAATTCTTAACTTGTGTAAAATCCTACATTTAAAATACATTGTTGAAAGATGAGTAGTCTAAAACAGAATTCTTAACTTGTGTAAAATCCTACATTTAAAATACATTTTTGAAAGATGAGTAGTATAAAGAGAATTCTTAACTTGTGTAAAATCTTACATTTAAAAATACATTGTTGAAAGATGAGTAGTCTAAAACAGAATTCTTAACTTGTGTAAAATCCTACATTTAAAATACATTGTTGAAAGATGAGTAGTCTAAAACAGAATTTTTAACTTGTGTAAAATCCTACATTTAAAATACATTGTTGAAAGATGAGTAGTCTAAAACAGAATTCTTAACTTGTGTAAAATCCTACATTTAAAATACATTGTTGAAAGATGAGTAGTCTAAAACAGAATTCTTAACTTGTGTAAAATCCTACATTTAAAATACATTGTTGAAAGATGAGTAGTCTAAAACAGAATTCTTAACTTGTGTAAAATCTTACATTAAAAAATACATTGTTGAAAGATGAGTAGTCTAAAACAGAATTCTTAACTTGTGTAAAATCCTACATTTAAAATACATTGTTGAAAGATGAGTAGTATAAACAGAATTCTTAACTTGTGTAAAATCCTACATTTAAAATACATTGTTGAAAGATGAGTAGTCTAAAACAGAATTCTTAACTTGTGTAAAATCCTACATTTAAAACACATTGTTGAAAGATGAATAGTCTAAAACAGAATTCTTAACTTGTGTAAAATCCTACATTTAAAATACATTGTTGAAAGATGAGTAGTCTAAATCAAAATTCTTAACTTGTGTAAAATCCTACATTTAAAATACATTGTTGAAAGATGAGTAGTCTAAAATAGAATTCTTAACTTGTGTAAAATCCTACATTTAAAATACATTGTTGAAAGATGAGTAGTCTAAAACAGAATTCTTAACTTGTGTAAAATCCTACATTTAAAATACATTGTTGAAAGATGAGTAGTCTAAAACAGAATTCTTAACTTGTGTAAAATCCTACATTTAAAATACATTGTTGAAAGATGAGTAGTCTAAATCAGAATTCTTAACTTGTGTAAAATCCTACATTTAAAATACATTGTTGAAAGATGAGTAGTCTAAAACAGAATTCTTAACTTGTGTAAAATCCTACATTTAAAATACATTGTTGAAAGATGAGTAGTCTAAAACAGAATTTTAACTTGTGTAAAATCCTACATTTAAAATACATTGTTGAAAGATGAGTAGTATAAACAGAATTCTTAACTTGTGTAAAATCCTACCTTTAAAATACATTGTTGAAAGATGAGTAGTCTAAAACAGAATTCTTAACTTGTGTAAAATTCTACATTTAAAATACATTGTTGAAAGATGAGTAGTCTAAAACAGAATTCTTAACTTGTGTAAAATCCTACATTTAAAATACATTGTTGAAAGATGAGTAGTCTAAAACAGAATTCTTAACTTGTGTAAAATCCTACATTTAAAATACATTGTTGAAAGATGAGTAGTCTAAAACAGAATTCTTAACTTGTGTAAAATCCTACATTTAAAATACATTGTTGAAAGATGAGTAGTCTAAAACAGAATTCTTAACTTGTGTAAAATCCTACATTTAAAATACATTGTTGAAAGATGAGTAGTCTAAAACAGAATTCTTAACTTGTGTAAAATCCTACATTTAAAATACATTGTTGAAAGATGAGTAGTCTAAAACAGAATTTTAACTTAACTTGTGTAAAATCCTACATTTAAAATACATTGTTGAAAGATGAGTAGTCTAAAACAGAATTCTTAACTTGTGTAAAATCCTACATTTAAAATACATTGTTGAAAGATGAGTAGTCTAAAACAGAATTCTTAACTTGTGTAAAATCCTACATTTAAAATACATTGTTGAAAGATGAGTAGTCTAAAACAGAATTCTTAACTTGTGTAAAATCCTACATTTAAAATACATTGTTGAAAGATGAGTAGTCTAAAACAGAATTCTTAACTTGTGTAAATCCTATTTAAAACACATTGTTTAAAGATGAGTAGTGTAAAACATTTAAAAAATACATTGTTGAAAGATGAGTAGTCTAAAACAGAATTCTTAACTTGTGTAAAATCCTACATTTAAAATACATTGTTGAAAGATGAGTAGTCTAAAACAGAATTCTTAACTTGTGTAAAATCCTACATTTAAAATACATTGTTGAAAGATGAGTAGTCTAAAACAGAATTCTTAACTTGTGTAAAATCATTCATTTAAAATACATTGTTGAAAGATGAGTAGTCTAAAACAGAATTCTTAACTTGTGTAAAATCTTCATTTAAAATACATTGTTGAAAGATGAGTAGTCTAAAACAGAATTCTTAACTTGTGTAAAATCCTACATTTAAAATACATTGTTGAAAGATGAGTAGTCTAAAACAGAATTCTTAACTTGTGTAAAATCCTACATTTAAAATACATTGTTGAAAGATGAGTAGTCTAAAACAGAATTCTTAACTTGTGTAAAATCCTACATTTAAAATACATTGTTGAAAGATGAGTAGTCTAAAACAGAATTCTTAACTTGTGTAAAATCCTACATTTAAAATACATTGTTGAAAGATGAGTAGTCTAAAACAGAATTCTTAACTTGTGTAAAATCCTACATTTAAAATACATTGTTGAAAGATGAGTAGTCTAAAACAGAATTCTTAACTTGTGTAAAATCCTACATTTAAAATACATTGTTGAAAGATGAGTAGTCTAAAACAGAATTCTTAACTTGTGTAAAATCCTACATTTAAAATACATTGTTGAAAGATGAGTAGTCTAAAACAGAATTCTTAACTTGTGTAAAATCCTACATTTAAAATACATTGTTGAAAGATGAGTAGTCTAAAACAGAATTCTTAACTTGTGTAAAATCCTACATTTAAAATACATTGTTGAAAGATGAGTAGTCTAAAACAGAATTCTTAACTTGTGTAAAATCCTACATTTAAAATACATTGTTGAAAGATGAGTAGTCTAAAACAGAATTCTTAACTTGTGTAAAATCCTACATTTAAAATACATTGTTGAAAGATGAGTAGTCTAAAACAGAATTCTTAACTTGTGTAAAATCCTACATTTAAAACACATTGTTGAAAGATGAGTAGTCTAAAACAGAATTCTTAACTTGTGTAAAATCCTACATTTAAAATACATTGTTGAAAGATGAGTAGTCTAAAACAGAATTCTTAACTTGTGTAAAATCCTACATTTAAAATACATTGTTGAAAGATGAGTAGTCTAAAACATAACTCTTAATATGTGTAAAATCCTTCATTCAAAATACATTGTTGAAAGATGAGTAGTGTAAAACCGAATTTTTACTTGAGTAAAATCCTACATTTAAAATACATTGTTGAAAGATGAGTAGTCTAAAACAGAATTCTTAACTTGTGTAAAATCCTACATTTAAAATACATTGTTGAAAGATGAGTAGTCTAAAACAGAATTCTTAACTTGTGTAAAATCCTACATTTAAAATACATTGTTGAAAGATGAGTAGTCTAAAACAGAATTCTTAACTTGTGTAAAATCCTACATTTAAAATACATTGTTGAAAGATGAGTAGTCTAAAACAGAATTCTTAACTTGTGTAAAATCCTACATTTAAAATACATTGTTGAAAGATGAGTAGTCTAAAACAGAATTCTTAACTTGTGTAAAATCCTACATTTAAAATACATTGTTGAAAGATGAGTAGTCTAAAACAGAATTCTTAACTTGTGTAAAATCCTACATTTAAAATACATTGTTGAAAGATGAGTAGTCTAAAACAGAATTATTAACTTGTGTAAAATTTACATTTAAAAATACATTGTTGAAGGATGAGTAGTCTAAAACAGAATTCTTAACTTGTGTAAAATCCTACCTTTAAAATACATTGTTGAAAGATGAGTAGTCTAAAACAGAATTCTTAACTTGTGTAAAATCCTACATTTAAAATACATTGTTGAAAGATGAGTAGTCTAAAACAGAATTCTTAACTTGTGTAAAATCCTACATTTAAAATACATTGTTGAAAGATGAGTAGTCTAAAACAGAATTCTTAACTTGTGTAAAATCCTACATTTAAAATACATTGTTGAAAGATAAGTAGTGTAAAACCGAATTTTTACTTGAGTAAAATCCTACATTTAAAATACATTGTTGAAAGATGAGTAGTCTAAAACAGAATTCTTAACTTGTGTAAAATCCTACATTTAAAATACATTGTTGAAAGATGAGTAGTCTAAAACAGAATTCTTAACTTGTGTAAAATCCTACATTTAAAATACATTGTTGAAAGATGAGTAGTCTAAAACAGAATTCTTAACTTGTGTAAAATCCTACATTTAAAATACATTGTTGAAAGATGAGTAGTCTAAAACAGAATTCTTAACTTGTGTAAAATTCTACATTTAAAATACATTGTTGAAAGATGAGTAGTCTAAAACAGAATTTTAACTTGTGTAAAATCCTACATTTAAAAAATACATTGTTGAAAGATGAGTAGTCTAAAACAGAATTCTTAACTTGTGTAAAATCCTACATTTAAAATACATTGTTGAAAGATGAGTAGTCTAAAACAGAATTCTTAACTTGTGTAAAATCCTACATTTAAAATACATTGTTGAAAGATGAGTAGTCTAAAACAGAATTCTTAACTTGTGTAAAATCCTACATTTAAAATACATTGTTGAAAGATGAGTAGTCTAAAACAGAATTCTTAACTTGTGTAAAATCCTACATTTAAAATACATTGTTGAAAGATGAGTAGTCTAAAACAGAATTCTTAACTTGTGTAAAATCCTACATTTAAAATACATTGTTGAAAGATGAGTAGTCTAAAACAGAATTCTTAACTTGTGTAAAATCCTACATTTAAAATACATTGTTGAAAGATGAGTAGTCTAAAACAGAATTCTTAACTTGTGTAAAATCCTACATTTAAAATACATTGTTGAAAGATGAGTAGTCTAAAACAGAATTCTTAACTTGTGTAAAATCCTACATTTAAAATACATTGTTGAAAGATGAGTAGTCTAAAACAGAATTCTTAACTTGTGTAAAATCCTACATTTAAAATACATTGTTGAAAGATGAGTAGTCTAAAACAGAATTCTTAACTTGTGTAAAATCCTACATTTAAAATACATTGTTGAAAGATGAGTAGTCTAAAACAGAATTCTTAACTTGTGTAAAATCCTACATTTAAAATACATTGTTGAAAGATGAGTAGTCTAAAAGAGAATTCTTAACTTGTGTAAAATCCTACATTTAAAATACATTGTTGAAAGATGAGTAGTCTAAAACAGAATTCTTAACTTGTGTAAAATCCTACATTTAAAATACATTGTTGAAAGATGAGTAGTCTAAACAGAATTCTTAACTTGTGTAAAATCTTACATTTAAAAATACATTGTTGAAAGATGAGTAGTCTAAAACAGAATTTTAACTTGTGTAAAATCCTACATTTAAAATACATTGTTGAAAGATGAGTAGTCTAAAACAGAATTCTTAACTTGTGTAAAATCCTACATTTAAAATACATTGTTGAAAGATGAGTAGTCTAAAACAGAATTCTTAACTTGTGTAAAATCCTACATTTAAAATACATTGTTGAAAGATGAGTAGTCTAAAACAGAATTCTTAACTTGTGTAAAATCCTACATTTAAAATACATTGTTGAAAGATGAGTAGTGTAAAACCGAATTTTTACTTGAGTAAAATCCTACATTTAAAATACATTGTTGAAAGATGAGTAGTCTTAAACAAAATTCTTAACATGTGTAAAATCCTACATTTAAAATACATTGTTGAAAGATGAGTAGTCTAAAACAGAATTCTTAACTTGTGTAAAATCCTACATTTAAAATACATTGTTGAAAGATGAGTAGTCTAAAACAGAATTCTTAACTTGTGTAAAATCCTACATTTAAAATACATTGTTGAAAGATGAGTAGTCTAAAACAGAATTCTTAACTTGTGTAAAATCCTACATTTAAAATACATTGTTGAAAGATGAGTAGTCTAAAACAGAATTCTTAACTTGTGTAAAATCCTACATTTAAAATACATTGTTGAAAGATGAGTAGTCTAAAACATAATTCTTAACTTGTGTAAAATCCTACATTTAAAATACATTGTTGAAAGATGAGTAGTCTAAAACAGAATTTTAACTTGTGTAAAATCCTACATTTAAAATACATTGTTGAAAGATGAGTAGTCTAAAACAGAATTCTTAACTTGTGTAAAATCCTACATTTAAAATACATTGTTGAAAGATGAGTAGTCTAAAACAGAATTCTTAACTTGTGTAAAATCCTACATTTAAAATACATTGTTGAAAGATGAGTAGTCTAAAACAGAATTTTAACTTGTGTAAAATCCTACATTTAAAATACATTGTTGAAAGATGAGTAGTCTAAAACAGAATTCTTAACTTGTGTAAAATCCTACATTTAAAATACATTGTTGAAAGATGAGTAGTCTAAAACAGAATTCTTAACTTGTGTAAAATCCTACATTTAAAATACATTGTTGAAAGATGAGTAGTCTAAAACAGAATTCTTAACTTGTGTAAAATCCTACATTTAAAATACATTGTTGAAAGATGAGTAGTCTAAAACAGAATTTTAACTTGTGTAAAATCCTACATTTAAAATACATTGTTGAAAGATGAGTAGTCTAAAACAGAATTCTTAACTTGTGTAAAATCCTACATTTAAAATACATTTTTGAAAGATGAGTAGTATAAACAGAATTCTTAACTTGTGTAAAATCCTACATTTAAAATACATTGTTGAAAGATGAGTAGTCTAAAACAGAATTCTTAACTTGTGTAAAATCCTACATTTAAAATACATTGTTGAAAGATGAGTAGTCTAAAACAGAATTCTTAACTTGTGTAAAATCCTACATTTAAAACACATTGTTGAAAGATGAGTAGTCTAAAACAGAATTCTTAACTTGTGTAAAATCCTACATTTAAAATACATTGTTGAAAGATGAGTAGTCTAAAACAGAATTCTTAACTTGTGTAAAATCCTACATTTAAAATACATTGTTGAAAGATGAGTAGTCTAAAACAGAATTCTTAACTTGTGTAAAATCCTACATTTAAAATACATTGTTGAAAGATGAGTAGTCTA
This sequence comes from Tachypleus tridentatus, assembly GCF_004210375.1. Lineage (NCBI taxonomy): Eukaryota > Metazoa > Arthropoda > Merostomata > Xiphosura > Limulidae > Tachypleus > Tachypleus tridentatus. Next base: position 6,670,973 of record NC_134829.1, on the reverse strand, counting down.
AAACAGAATTCTTAACTTGTGTAAAATCCTACATTTAAAATACATTGTTGAAAGATGAGTAGTCTAAAACAGAATTCTTAACTTGTGTAAAATCCTACATTTAAAATACATTGTTGAAAGATGAGTAGTCTAAAACATAATTCTTAATTTGTGTAAAATCCTTCATTTAAAATACATTGTTGAAAGATGAGTAGTGTAAAACCGAATTTTTACTTGAGTAAAATCCTACATTTAAAATACATTGTTGAAAGATGAGTAGTCTAAAACAGAATTCTTAACTTGTGTAAAATCCTACATTTAAAATACATTGTTGAAAGATGAGTAGTCTAAAACAGAATTCTTAACTTGTGTAAAATCCTACATTTAAAATACATTGTTGAAAGATGAGTAGTCTAAAACAGAATTCTTAACTTGTGTAAAATCCTACATTTAAAATACATTGTTGAAAGATGAGTAGTCTAAAACAGAATTCTTAACTTGTGTAAAATCCTACATTTAAAATACATTGTTGAAAGATGAGTAGTCTAAAACAGAATTCTTAACTTGTGTAAAATCCTACATTTAAAACACATTGTTGAAAGATGAGTAGTCTAAAACAGAATTCTTAACTTGTGTAAAATCCTACATTTAAAATACATTGTTGAAAGATGAGTAGTCTAAAACAGAATTCTTAACTTGTGTAAAATCCTTCATTCAAAATACATTGTTGAAAGATGAGTAGTGTAAAACCGAATTTTTACTTGAGTAAAATCCTACATTTAAAATACATTGTTGAAAGATGAGTAGTCTAAAACAGAATTCTTAACTTGTGTAAAATCCTACATTTAAAATACATTGTTGAAAGATGAGTAGTCTAAAACAGAATTCTTAACTTGTGTAAAATCCTACATTTAAAATACATTGTTGAAAGATGAGTAGTCTAAAACAGAATTCTTAACTTGTGTAAAATCCTACATTTAAAATACATTGTTGAAAGATGAGTAGTCTAAAACAGAATTCTTAACTTGTGTAAAATCCTACATTTAAAATACATTGTTGAAAGATGAGTAGTCTAAAACAGAATTCTTAACTTGTGTAAAATCCTACATTTAAAATACATTGTTGAAAGATGAGTAGTCTAAAATAGAATTCTTAACTTGTGTAAAATCCTACATTTAAAATACATTGTTGAAAGATGAGTAGTCTAAAACAGAATTCTTAACTTGTGTAAAATCCTACATTTAAAATACATTGTTGAAAGATGAGTAGTGTAAAACCGAATTTTTACTTGAGTAAAATCCTACATTTAAAATACATTGTTGAAAGATGAGTAGTCTAAAACAGAATTCTTAACTTGTGTAAAATCCTACATTTAAAATACATTGTTGAAAGATGAGTAGTCTAAAACAGAATTCTTAACTTGTGTAAAATCCTACATTTAAAATACATTGTTGAAAGATGAGTAGTCTAAAACAGAATTTTTAACTTGTGTAAAATCCTACATTTAAAATACATTGTTGAAAGATGAGTAGTCTAAAACAGAATTCTTAACTTGTGTAAAATCCTACATTTAAAATACATTGTTGAAAGATGAGTAGTCTAAAACAGAATTCTTAACTTGTGTAAAATCCTACATTTAAAAAATACATTGTTGAAAGATGAGTAGTGTAAAACCGAATTTTTACTTGTGTAAAATCCTACATTTAAAATACATTGTTGAAAGATGAGTAGTCTAAAACAAAATTCTTAACTTGTGTAAAATCCTACATTTAAAATACATTGTTGAAAGATGAGTAGTCTAAAACAGAATTCTTAACTTGTGTAAAATCCTACATTTAAAATACATTGTTGAAAGATGAGTAGTCTAAAACAGAATTCTTAACTTGTGTAAAATCCTACATTTAAAATACATTGTTGAAAGATGAGTAGTCTAAAACAGAATTCTTAACTTGTGTAAAATCCTACATTTAAAATACATTGTTGAAAGATGAGTAGTCTAAAACAGAATTCTTAACTTGTGTAAAATCCTACATTTAAAATACATTGTTGAAAGATGAGTAGTCTAAAACAGAATTCTTAACTTGTGTAAAATCCTACATTTAAAATACATTGTTGAAAGATGAGTAGTCTAAAACAGAATTCTTAACTTGTGTAAAATCCTACATTTAAAATACATTGTTGAAAGATGAGTAGTCTAAAACAGAATTCTTAACTTGTGTAAAATCCTACATTTAAAATACATTGTTGAAAGATGAGTAGTCTAAAACAGAATTCTTAACTTGTGTAAAATCCTACATTTAAAATACATTGTTGAAAGATGAGTAGTCTAAAACAGAATTCTTAACTTGTGTAAAATCCTACATTTAAAATACATTGTTGAAAGATGAGTAGTCTAAAACAGAATTCTTAACTTGTGTAAAATCCTACATTTAAAATACATTGTTGAAAGATGAGTAGTCTAAAACAGAATTCTTAACTTGTGTAAAATCCTACATTTAAAATACATTGTTGAAAGATGAGTAGTCTAAAACAGAATTCTTAACTTGTGTAAAATCCTACATTTAAAATACATTGTTGAAAGATGAGTAGTCTAAAACAGAATTCTTAACTTGTGTAAAATCCTACATTTAAAATACATTGTTGAAAGATGAGTAGTCTAAAACAGAATTCTTAACTTGTGTAAAATCCTACATTTAAAATACATTGTTGAAAGATGAGTAGTCTAAAACAGAATTCTTAACTTGTGTAAAATCCTACATTTAAAATACATTGTTGAAAGATGAGTAGTCTAAAACAGAATTCTTAACTTGTGTAAAATCCTACATTTAAAATACATTGTTGAAAGATGAGTAGTCTAAAACAGAATTCTTAACATGTGTGAAATCTTACATTAAAAAATACATTGTTGAAAGATGAGTAGTCTAAAACAGGATCCTTAACTTCTGTAAAATCCTACATTTAAAATACATTGTTGAAAGATGAGTAGTCTAAAACAGAATTCTTAACTTGTGTAAAATCCTACATTTAAAATACATTGTTGAAAGATGAGTAGTCTAAAAACAGAATTCTTAACTTGTGTAAAATCCTACATTTAAAATACATTGTTGAAAGATGAGTAGTCTAAAACAGAATTCTTAACTTGTGTAAAATCCTACATTTAAAATACATTGTTGAAAGATGAGTAGTCTAAAACAGAATTCTTAACTTGTGTAAAATCCTACATTTAAAATACATTGTTGAAAGATGAGTAGTCTAAAACAGAATTCTTAACTTGTGTAAAATCCTACATTTAAAATACATTGTTGAAAGATGAGTAGTCTAAAACAGAATTCTTAACTTGTGTAAAATCCTACATTTAAAATACATTGTTGAAAGATGAGTAGTCTAAAACAGAATTCTTAACTTGTGTAAAATCCTACATTTAAAATACATTGTTGAAAGATGAGTAGTCTAAAACAGAATTCTTAACTTGTGTAAAATCCTACATTTAAAATACATTGTTGAAAGATGAGTAGTCTAAAACAGAATTCTTAACTTGTGTAAAATCCTACATTTAAAATACATTGTTGAAAGATGAGTAGTCTAAAACAGAATTTTAACTTGTGTAAAATCCTACATTTAAAATACATTGTTGAAAGATGAGTAGTCTAAAACAGAATTCTTAACTTGTGTAAAATCCTACATTTAAAATACATTGTTGAAAGATGAGTAGTCTAAAACATAATTCTTAACTTGTGTAAAATCCTACATTTAAAATACATTGTTGAAAGATGAGTAGTCTAAAACAGAATTTTTAACTTGTGTAAAATCCTACATTTAAAATACATTGTTGAAAGATGAGTAGTCTAAAACAGAATTCTTAACTTGTGTAAAATCCTACATTTAAAATACATTGTTGAAAGATGAGTAGTCTAAAACAGAATTCTTAACTTGTGTAAAATCCTACATTTAAAATACATTGTTGAAAGATGAGTAGTCTAAAACAGAATTCTTAACTTGTGTAAAATCCTACATTTAAAATACATTGTTGAAAGATGAGTAGTCTAAAACAGAATTCTTAACTTGTGTAAAATCCTACATTTAAAATACATTGTTGAAAGATGAGTAGTCTATAACAGAATTCTTAATTTGCGTAAAATCCTACATTTAAAACACATTGTTGAAAGATGAGTAGTCTAAAACAGAATTTTAACTTGTGTAAAATCCTACATTTAAAATACATTGTTGAAAGATGAGTAGTCTAAAACAGAATTCTTAACTTGTGTAAAATCCTACATTTAAAATACATTGTTGAAAGATGAGTAGTCTAAAACAGAATTCTTAACTTGTGTAAAATCCTACATTTAAAATACATTGTTGAAAGATGAGTAGTCTAAAACAGAATTCTTAACTTGTGTAAAATCCTACATTTAAAATACATTGTTGAAAGATGAGTAGTCTAAAACAGAATTCTTAACTTGTGTAAAATCCTACATTTAAAATACATTGTTGAAAGATGAGTAGTCTAAAACAGAATTCTTAACTTGTGTAAAATCTTACATTTAAAAATACATTGTTGAAAGATGAGTAGTCTAAAACAGAATTCTTAACTTGTGTAAAATCCTACATTTAAAATACATTGTTGAAAGATGAGTAGTCTAAAACAGAATTCTTAACTTGTGTAAAATCCTACATTTAAAATACATTGTTGAAAGATGAGTAGTCTAAAACAGAATTCTTAACTTGTGTAAAATCCTACATTTAAAATACATTGTTGAAAGATGAGTAGTCTAAAACAGAATTCTTAACTTGTGTAAAATCCTACATTTAAAATACATTGTTGAAAGATGAGTAGTCTAAAACAGAATTCTTAACTTGTGTAAAATCCTACATTTAAAATACATTGTTGAAAGATGAGTAGTCTAAAACAGAATTCTTAACTTGTGTAAAATCCTACATTTAAAATACATTGTTGAAAGATGAGTAGTCTAAAACAGAATTTTTAACTTGTGTAAAATCCTACATTTAAAATACATTGTTGAAAGATGAGTAGTCTAAAACAGAATTCTTAACTTGTGTAAAATCTTACATTTAAAAATACATTGTTGAAAGATGAGTAGTCTAAAACAGAATTCTTAACTTGTGTAAAATCCTACATTTAAAATACATTGTTGAAAGATGAGTAGTCTAAAACAGAATTCTTAACTTGTGTAAAATCCTACATTTAAAATACATTGTTGAAAGATGAGTAGTCTAAAACAGAATTCTTAACTTGTGTAAAATCCTACATTTAAAATACATTGTTGAAAGATGAGTAGTGTAAAACCGAATTTTTACTTGAGTAAAATCCTACATTTAAAATACATTGTTGAAAGATGAGTAGTCTAAAACAGAATTCTTAACTTGTGTAAAATCCTACATTTAAAATACATTGTTGAAAGATGAGTAGTCTAAAACAGAAAGATGAGTCTTAATATGTGTAAAATCCTTCATTCAAAATACATTGTTGAAAGATGAGTAGTGTAAAACCGAATTTTTACTTGAGTAAAATCCTACATTTAAAATACATTGTTGAAAGATGAGTAGTCTAAAACAGAATTCTTAACTTGTGTAAAATCCTACATTTAAAATACATTGTTGAAAGATGAGTAGTCTAAAACAGAATTCTTAACTTGTGTAAAATCCTACATTTAAAATACATTGTTGAAAGATGAGTAGTCTAAATCAGAATTCTTAACTTGTGTAAAATCCTACATTTAAAATACATTGTTGAAAGATGAGTAGTCTAAAACAGAATTCTTAACTTGTGTAAAATCCTACATTTAAAATACATTGTTGAAAGATGAGTAGTCTAAAACAGAATTTTAACTTGTGTAAAATCCTACATTTAAAATACATTGTTGAAAGATGAGTAGTCTAAATCAGAATTCTTAACTTGTGTAAAATCCTACATTTAAAATACATTGTTGAAAGATGAGTAGTCTAAAACAGAATTCTTAACTTGTGTAAAATCCTACATTTAAAATACATTGTTGAAAGATGAGTAGTCTAAAACAGAATTCTTAACTTGTGTAAAATCTTACATTTAAAAATACATTGTTGAAAGATGAGTAGTCTAAAACAGAATTCTTAACTTGTGTAAAATCCTACATTTAAAATACATTGTTGAAAGATGAGTAGTCTAAAACAGAATTCTTAACTTGTGTAAAATCCTACATTTAAAATACATTGTTGAAAGATGAGTAGTCTAAAACAGAATTCTTAACTTGTGTAAAATCCTACATTTAAAATACATTGTTGAAAGATGAGTAGTCTAAAACAGAATTTTTAACTTGTGTAAAATCCTACATTTAAAATACATTGTTGAAAGATGAGTAGTCTAAAACAGAATTCTTAACTTGTGTAAAATCCTACATTTAAAATACATTGTTGAAAGATGAGTAGTCTAAAACAGAATTCTTAACTTGTGTAAAATCCTACATTTAAAATACATTGTTGAAAGATGAGTAGTCTAAAACAGAATTCTTAACTTGTGTAAAATCCTACATTTAAAATACATTGTTGAAAGATGAGTAGTATAAACAGAATTCTTAACTTGTGTAAAATCCTACATTTAAAATACATTGTTGAAAGATGAGTAGTCTAAAACAGAATTCTTAACTTGTGTAAAATCCTACATTTAAAATACATTGTTGAAAGATGAGTAGTCTAAAACAGAATTCTTAACTTGTGTAAAATCCTACATTTAAAATACATTGTTGAAAGATGAGTAGTCTAAAACAGAATTCTTAACTTGTGTAAAATCCTACATTTAAAATACATTGTTGAAAGATGAGTAGTCTAAAACAGAATTCTTAACTTGTGTAAAATCTTACATTTAAAAATACATTGTTGAAAGATGAGTAGTCTAAAACAGAATTCTTAACTTGTGTAAAATCCTACATTTAAAATATACATTGTTGAAAGATGAGTAGTCTAAAACAGAATTCTTAACTTGTGTAAAATCCTACATTTAAAATACATTGTTGAAAGATGAGTAGTCTAAAACAGAATTCTTAACTTGTGTAAAATCCTACATTTAAAATACATTGTTGAAAGATGAGTAGTCTAAAACAGAATTCTTAACTTGTGTAAAATCCTACATTTAAAATACATTGTTGAAAGATGAGTAGTCTAAAACAGAATTCTTAACTTGTGTAAAATCCTACATTTAAAATACATTTTTGAAAGATGAGTAGTATAAACAGAATTCTTAACTTGTGTAAAATCTTACATTTAAAAATACATTGTTGAAAGATGAGTAGTCTAAAACAGAATTCTTAACTTGTGTAAAATCCTACATTTAAAATACATTGTTGAAAGATGAGTAGTCTAAAACAGAATTCTTAACTTGTGTAAAATCCTACATTTAAAATACATTGTTGAAAGATGAGTAGTCTAAAACAGAATTCTTAACTTGTGTAAAATCCTACATTTAAAATACATTGTTGAAAGATGAGTAGTCTAAAACAGAATTTTAACTTGTGTAAAATCCTACATTTAAAATACATTGTTGAAAGATGAGTAGTCTAAAAATTTTAACAGAATTCTTAACTTGTGTAAAATCCTACATTTAAAATACATTGTTGAAAGATGAGTAGTCTAAAACAGAATTCTTAACTTGTGTAAAATCCTACATTTAAAATACATTGTTGAAAGATGAGTAGTCTAAAACCGAATTTTTACTTGAGTAAAATCCTACATTTAAAATACATTGTTGAAAGATGAGTAGTCTAAAACAGAATTCTTAACTTGTGTAAAATCCTACATTTAAAATACATTGTTGAAAGATGAGTAGTCTAAAACAGAATTCTTAACTTGTGTAAAATCTTACATTTAAAAATACATTGTTGAAAGATGAGTAGTCTAAAACAGAATTTTAACTTGTGTAAAATCCTACATTTAATATACATTGTTGAAAGAAGAGTAGTCTAAAACAGAATTTTAACTTGTGTAAAATCCTACATTTAAAATACATTGTTGAAAGATGAGTAGTCTAAAACATAACTCTTAATATGTGTAAAATCCTTCATTCAAAATACATTGTTGAAAGATGAGTAGTCTAAAACAGAATTTTAACTTGTGTAAAATCCTACATTTAAAATACATTGTTGAAAGATGAGTAGTCTAAAACAGAATTCTTAATTTGTGTAAAATCCTACATTTAAAACACATTGTTGAAAGATGAGTAGTCTAAAACAGAATTCTTAACTTGTGTAAAATCCTACATTTAAAATACATTGTTGAAAGATGAGTAGTATAAACAGAATTCTTAACTTGTGTAAAATCCTACATTTAAAACACATTGTTGAAAGATGAGTAGTGTAAAACAGAATTTTTACTTGTGTAAAATCCTACATTTAAAATACATTGTTGAAAGATGAGTAGTCTAAAACAGAATTCTTAACTTGTGTAAAATCCTACATTTAAAATACATTGTTGAAAGATGAGTAGTCTAAAACAGAATTCTTAACTTGTGTAAAATCCTACATTTAAAATACATTGTTGAAAGATGAGTAGTCTAAAACAGAATTCTTAACTTGTGTAAAATCCTACATTTAAAATACATTGTTGAAAGATGAGTAGTCTAAAACAGAATTCTTAACTTGTGTAAAATCCTACATTTAAAATACATTGTTGAAAGATGAGTAGTCTAAAACAGAATTCTTAACTTGTGTAAAATCCTACATTTAAAATACATTGTTGAAAGATGAGTAGTCTAAAACAGAATTCTTAACTTGTGTAAAATCTTACATTAAAAAATACATTGTTGAAAGATGAGTAGTCTAAAACAGAATTCTTAACTTGTGTAAAATCCTACATTTAAAATACATTGTTGAAAGATGAGTAGTCTAAAACAGAATTCTTAACTTGCGTAAAATCCTACATTTAAAACACATTGTTGAAAGATGAGTAGTCTAAAACAGAATTTTTAACTTGTGTAAAATCCTACATTTAAAATACATTGTTGAAAGATGAGTAGTCTAAATCAGAATTCTTAACTTGTGTAAAATCCTACATTTAAAAAATACATTGTTGAAAGATGAGTAGTCTAAAACAGAATTCTTAACTTGTGTAAAATCCTACATTTAAAATACATTGTTGAAAGATGAGTAGTCTAAAACAGAATTCTTAACTTGTGTAAAATCCTACATTTAAAATACATTGTTGAAAGATGAGTAGTCTAAAACAGAATTCTTAACTTGTGTAAAATCCTACATTTAAAATACATTGTTGAAAGATGAGTAGTCTAAAACAGAATTCTTAACTTGTCTAAAATCCTACATTTAAAATACATTGTTGAAAGATGAGTAGTCTAAAACAGAATTCTTAACTTGTGTAAAATCCTACATTTAAAATACATTGTTGAAAGATGAGTAGTCTAAAAAAGAATTCTTAACTTGTGTAAAATCCTACATTTAAAATACATTTTTGAAAGATGAGTAGTCTAAAACAGAATTCTTAACTTGTGTAAAATCCTACATTTAAAATACATTGTTGAAAGATGAGTAGTCTAAAACAGAATTCTTAACTTGTGTAAAATCCTACATTTAAAATACATTGTTGAAAGATGAGTAGTCTAAAACAGAATTCTTAACTTGTGTAAAATCCTACATTTAAAATACATTGTTGAAAGATGAGTAGTCTAAAACAGAATTCTTAACTTGTGTAAAATCCTACATTTAAAATACATTGTTGAAAGATGAGTAGTCTAAAACAAAATTCTTAAATTGTGTAAAATCTTACCTTAAAAAATACATTGTTGAAAGATGAGTGGCGTAAAACAGAATTCTTAACTTGTGTAAAATCCTACCGTTAAAATACATTGTTGAAAGATGAGTAGTCTAAAACAGAATTCTTAACTTGTGTAAAATCCTACATTTAAAATACATTGTTGAAAGATGAGTAGTCTAAAACAGAATTCTTAACTTGTGTAAAATCCTACATTTAAAATACATTGTTGAAAGATGAGTAGTCTAAAACAGAATTCTTAACTTGTGTAAAATCCTACATTTAAAATACATTGTTGAAAGATGAGTAGTCTAAACAGAATTTTTAACTTGTGTAAAATCTGTGTAAAATACTACATTTAAAATACATTGTTGAAAGATGAGTAGTCTAAAACAGAATTCTTAACTTGTGTAAAATCCTACATTTAAAAATATTATTGTTGAAAGATGAGTAGTCTAAAACAGAATTCTTAACTTGTGTAAAATCCTACATTTAAAATACATTGTTGAAAGATGAGTAGTCTAAAACAGAATTCTTAATTTGTGTAAAATGCCTAAAATACATTTAAAATTTACACATTGTTGAAAGATGAGTAGTCTAAAACAGAATTCTTAACTTGTGTAAAATCCTACATTTAAAATACATTGTTGAAAGATGAGTAGTCTAAAACAGAATTCTTAACTTGTGTAAAATCCTACATTTAAAATACATTGTTGAAAGATGAGTAGTCTAAAACAGAATTCTTAACTTGTGTAAAATCCTACATTTAAAATACATTGTTGAAAGATGAGTAGTCTAAAACAGAATTCTTAACTTGTGTAAAATCCTACATTTAAAATACATTGTTGAAAGATGAGTAGTCTAAAACAGAATTTTTAACTTGTGTAAAATCTTACATTTAAAATACATTGTTGAAAGATGAGTAGTCTAAAACAGAATTCTTAACTTGTGTAAAATCCTACATTTAAAACACATTTGTTGAAAGATGAGTAGTCTAAAACAGAATTCTTAACTTGTGTAAAATCCTACATTTAAAATACATTGTTGAAAGATGAGTAGTCTAAAACAGAATTCTTAACTTGTGTAAAATCCTACATTTAAAATACATTGTTGAAAGATGAGTAGTCTAAAACAGAATTCTTAACTTGTGTAAAATCCTACATTTAAAATACATTGTTGAAAGATGAGTAGTCTAAAACAGAATTCTTAACTTGTGTAAAATCCTACATTTAAAATACATTGTTGAAAGATGAGTAGTCTAAAACAGAATTCTTAAATTGTGTAAAATCCTACATTTAAAATACATTGTTGAAAGATGAGTAGTCTAAAACAGAATTCTTAACTTGTGTAAAATCCTACATTTAAAATACATTGTTGAAAGATGAGTAGTCTAAAACAGAATTTAGAATTAACTTGTGTAAAATCCTACATTTAAAATACATTTTTGAAAGATGAGTAGTATAAACAGAATTCTTAACTTGTGTAAAATCCTACATTTAAAATACATTGTTGAAAGATGAGTAGTCTAAAACAGAATTCTTAACTTGTGTAAAATCCTACATTTAAAATACATTGTTGAAAGATGAGTAGTCTAAAACAGAATTCTTAACTTGTGTAAAATCCTACATTTAAAATACATTTTTGAAAGATGAGTAGTCTAAAACAAAATTCTTAAATTGTGTAAAATCTTACATTTAAAAATACATTGTTGAAAGATGAGTAGTCTAAAACAGAATTCTTAACTTGTGTAAAATCCTACATTTAAAATACATTGTTGAAAGATGAGTAGTCTAAAACAGAATTTTTAACTTGTGTAAAATCCTACATTTAAAACACATTGTTGAAAGATGAGTAGTGTAAACAGAATTCTTAACTTGTGTAAAATCCTACATTTAAAATACATTGTTGAAAGATGAGTAGTCTAAAACAGAATTCTTAACTTGTGTAAAATCCTACATTTAAAATACATTGTTGAAAGATGAGTAGTCTAAAATCAGAATTCTTAACTTGTGTAAAATCCTACATTTAAAATACATTGTTGAAAGATGAGTAGTCTAAAACAGAATTCTTAACTTGTGTAAAATCCTACATTTAAAATACATTGTTGAAAGATGAGTAGTATAAAACAGAATTCTTAACTTGTGTAAAATCCTACATTTAAAATACATTGTTGAAAGATGAGTAGTCTAAAACAGAATTCTTAACTTGTGTAAAATCCTACATTTAAAATACATTGTTGAAAGATGAGTAGTCTAAAACAGAATTTTTAACTTGTGTAAAATCCTACATTTAAAATACATTGTTGAAAGATGAGTAGTCTAAAACAGAATTCTTAACTTGTGTAAAATCCTACATTTAAAATACATTGTTGAAAGATGAGTAGTATAAACAGAATTCTTAACTTGTGTAAAATCTTACATTTAAAAATACATTGTTGAAAGATGAGTAGTCTAAAACAGAATTCTTAACTTGTGTAAAATCCTACATTTAAAATACATTGTTGAAAGATGAGTAGTCTAAAACAGAATTCTTAACTTGTGTAAAATCCTACATTTAAAATACATTGTTGAAAGATGAGTAGTCTAAAACAGAATTTTAACTTGTGTAAAATCCTACATTTAAAATACATTGTTGAAAGATGAGTAGTCTAAAACAGAATTCTTAACTTGTGTAAAATCCTACATTTAAAATACATTGTTGAAAGATGAGTAGTTAAAAACAGAATTCTTAACTTGTGTAAAATCCTACATTTAAAATAAATATTGTTGAAAGATGAGTAGTCTAAAACAGAATTATTAACTTGTGTAAAATCCTACATTTAAAATACATTGTTGAAAGATGAGTAGTGTAAAACCGAATTTTTACTTGAGTAAAATCCTACATTTAAAATACATTGTTGAAAGATGAGTAGTCTAAAACAGAATTCTTAACTTGTGTAAAATCCTACATTTAAAATACATTTTTGAAAGATGAGTAGTATAAACAGAATTTTTAACTTGTGTAAAATCATACATTTAAAAATACATTGTTGAAAGATGAGTAGTCTAAAACAGAATTCTTAACTTGTGTAAAATCCTACATTTAAAATACATTGTTGAAAGATGAGTAGTCTAAAACAGAATTATTAACTTGTGTAAAATCCTACATTTAAAATACATTGTTGAAAGATGAGTAGTCTAAAACAGAATTCTTAACTTGTGTAAAATCCTACATTTAAAATACATTGTTGAAAGATGAGTAGTCTAAAACAGAATTTTTAACTTGTGTAAAATCCTACATTTAAAATACATTGTTGAAAGATGAGTAGTCTAAAACAGAATTTTAACTTGTGTAAAATCCTACATTTAAAATACATTGTTGAAAGATGAGTAGTCTAAAACAGAATTTTAACTTGTGTAAAATCCTACATTTAAAATACATTGTTGAAAGATGAGTAGTCAAAAAAAGAATTTTAACTTGTGTAAAATCCTACATTTAAAATACATTGTTGAAAGATGAGTAGTCTAAAACAGAATTTAATTAACTTGTGTAAAATCCTACATTTAAAAAATACATTGTTGAAAGATGAGTAGTCTAAAACAGAATTCTTAACTTGTGTAAAATCCTACATTTAAAATACATTGTTGAAAGATGAGTAGTCTAAAACAGAATTTACTTAACTTGTGTAAAAGTAGTGTTAAACAGAATTTTAATGTGTAAAATCTACATTTAAAAATACATTGTTAAGATGAGTAGTATAAACAGAATTTTAACTTGTGTAAATTTTTCATTTAAAATACATTGTTGAAAGATGAGTAGTCTAAAACAGAATCAACTTGTGTAAAATCCTACATTTAAAATACATTGTTGAAAGATGAGTAGTCTAAAACAGAATTTTTAACTTGTGTAAAATCCTTCATTTAAAAATACATTGTTGAAAGATGAGTAGTATAAATCAGAATTCTTAACTTGTGTAAAATCCTACACATTTAAAATACATTGTTGAAAAGATGAGTAGTCTAAAACAGAATTCTTAACTTGTGTAAAATTCTACATTTAAAATACATTGTTGAAAGATGAGTAGTATAAAACAGAATTCTTAATTTGTGTAAAATTCTACATTTTAAAACATATTGTTGAAAGATGAGTAGTCTAAAACAAAATTCTTAATGTGTATAAAATGCTACATTTAAAATACATTGTTGAAAGCAATGTCTAAATCAAGTAAAAACCTCTTTCACCCAAATATCATGTCTAAAACAAATTCAAACCTACTTTAAAACCCATTTAAAACACACATGTTGAAAGATGAGTAGTCTAAAACAGAATTCTTTAACTTGTGTAAAATCCTTCATTTAAAAACATTGTTGAAAGATGAGTAGTCTTAAATGAAGAATTTGAGATAGTAACTCATACTTGAATCCTACATTTAAAATACATTGTTGAAAGATGAGGAATAATTTGGAATTTAATACATTTAAACATAATTTTGAAAGATAGTACACTTAAAATAAAATATTGTACTACATTTAAACATATTCTAAACAGAATTTTAACTTGTGTAAAAACCTACATTTAAAATACATTGTTGAAAGATGAGTAGTCTAAATCAGAATTCTTAACTTGTGTAAAATCCTACATTTAAAATACATTGTTGAAAGATGAGTAGTATAACTAAATTCATAACTTGTGTAAAATCCTACATTTAAAAATACATTGTTGAAAGATGAGTAGTCTAAAACAGAATTCTTAACTTGTGTAAAATCCTACATTTAAAAAAATACATTGTTGAAAGATGAGTAGTATAAAACAGAATTCTTAAATTGTGTAAAACTCTACATTTAAATACATTTTTGAAAGATGAGTAGTCTAAAAGAGAATTCTTAACTTGTGTGAAATCTTACATTAAAAAATACATTGTTGAAAGATGAGTAGTCTAAAACAGAATTCTTATCTTGTGTAAAATTTTATATTTAAAAATACATTGTTGAAAGATGAGTAGTCTAAAACAGAATTTTAACTTGTGTAAAATCCTACATTTAAAATACATTGTTGAAGATGATGAGTGTAGTCTAAAACAGAATTGTTAACTTGTGTAAAATCCTACATTTAAAATACATTGTTGAAAGATGAATAGTTCTAAAACAGAATTCTTAACTTGTGTAAAATCCTACATTTAAAATACATTGTTGAAAGATGAGTAGTCTAAAAACAGAATTCTTAACTTGTGCGAAATCCTACATTTAAAAACACACATTGAAAGATGAGTAGTCTAAAACAAAATTCTAAACTTGTGTAAAATCTTACATTTAAAAAATACATTGTTGAAAGATGAGTAGTCTAAAACAGAATTCTTAACTTGTGTAAAATCTTACATTTAAAATCATATTGTTGAAAGATGAGTAGTCTAAAACAGAATTCTTAACTTGTGTAAAATCCTACATTTAAAAAATACATTGTTGAAGATGATGAGTAGTCTAAATCAGAATTCTTAACTTGTGTAAAATCTTACATTTAAAATACATTGTTGAAAGATGAGTAGTCTAAACAGAATTTTTAACTTGTGTAAAATCTCACATTTAAAATACATTGTTGAAAGATGAGTAGTCTAAAAAATAGAATTTTAATTGTGTAAATTCTATTTTAAAATACATTGTTGAAAGATATGTAGTTAAAACAGAACTTAACCTCAAAATTTAAATATTGTTGAAAAAGATGAAGTAGTCTAAAACAGAATTCTTAACTTGTGTAAAATCCTACATTTAAAATACATTGTTGAAAGATGAGTAGTCTAAAACAGAATTCTTAACTTGTAAAATAACCTACATTTAAAATACATTGTTGAAAGATGAGTAGTATAAAACAGAATTCTTAACTTGTGTAAAATCCTTCATTTAAAATACATTCTTGAAAGATGAGTAGTATAAACAGAATTCTTAACTTGTGTAAAATCATACATTTAAAAATACATTGTTGAAAGATGAGTAGTCTAAAACAGAATTCTTAACTTGTGTAAAATGCTACATTTAAAATACATACATTGTTAGATGAGTAGTATAAAACAGAATTCTTAACTTGTGTAATATCCTACATTTAAAACACATTGTTGAAAGATGAGTAGTCTAAAACAGAATTCTTAAATTGTGTAAAATCTTACATTTAAAAAATACATTGTTGAAGGATGAGTAGTCTAAAACAGAATTCTTAACTTGTGTAAAATCCTACCTTTAAAATACATTGTTGAAAGATGAGTAGTCTAAAAGAGAATTCTTAACGTGTGTAAAATGCTACTTTTAAAATACATTGTTTAAAGATGAGTAATATAAACAGAATTCTTAATTTGCGTAAAATTTTTCATTTAAAACACATTCTTGAAAGATGAGTAGTCTAAAACAGAATTCCTAACTTATTTAAAATCCTGACATTTAAAATACATTGTTGAAAGATGAGTAGTCTAAATCAGAATTCTTAACTTGTGTAAAATCCTACATTTAAAACACATTCTTGAAAGATGAGTAGTCTAAAACAGAATTCTTAACTTGTGTAACATCCTACATTTAAAACACATTGTTGAAAGATGAATAATTTAAAACAAAATTCTTAACTTGTGTAAAATCCTGCATTTAAAATATATTGTTGAAAGATGAGTAGTGTAAATCAGAATTCTTAACTTGTGTAAAATCCTACGTTTAAAATACATTTTTGAAAGGTGAGTAGTCTAAAAGAGAATTCTTAACTTGTGTAAAATCCTACATTTAAAATAAATTTTTGAAAGATGAGTAGTATAAATCAGAATTCTTATCTTCTGTAAAATTTTACATTTAAAAATACATTGTTGAAGGATGAGTAGTCTAAAACAGAATTCCTAACTTGTGTTAAATCCTACCTTTAAAATAGATTGTTGAAAGATGTGTAGTCTAAAAGAGAATTGTTAACTTGTGTAAAATCCTACATTTAAAGTACATTGTTGAAAGATGAATAGTCTAAAAGAGAATTCTTAACTTGTGTATAATCCTACATTAAAAATAAATTGTTAAAAGATTAGTAGTCTAAAACAGAATTCTTAACTTGTGTGAAATCCTACATTTAAAATACATTTTTGAAAGATGAGTAGTCTAAAACAAAATTCTTAAATTGTGTAAAATCTTACCTTTAAAAATACATTGTTGAAAGATGAGTGGCCTAAAACAGAATTCTTAACTTTTGTAAAATGCTACATTTAATATACATTATTGAAAGAAGAGTAGTCTAAAACAGAATTTTTAATTTGCGTAAAATCCAACCGTTAAAACACATTGTTGAAAGATGAGTAGTCTAAACAGAATTCTTAACTTGTGTAAAATCCTACATTTAAAATACATTGTTGAAAGATGAGTAGTCTAAAACAGAATTCTTAACTTGTGTAAAATCCTACATTTAAAACACATTGTTGAAAGATGAGTTGTGTTAAACAGAATCCTTAACGTGTGTAAAATGCTACATTTAAACTACATTGTTGAAAGATGAGTAGTCTTTAAGAGTATTCTT
Source organism: Tachypleus tridentatus (assembly GCF_004210375.1). Lineage (NCBI taxonomy): Eukaryota > Metazoa > Arthropoda > Merostomata > Xiphosura > Limulidae > Tachypleus > Tachypleus tridentatus. The sequence continues at coordinate 6,653,738 of NC_134829.1, read as the reverse complement.
AATTTGCGTAAAATCCTACATTTAAAACACATTCTTGAAAGATGAGTAGTCTAAAACAGAATTTATAACTTGTGTAAAATTCTACATTTAAAACACATTGTTGAAAGATGAATAGTCTAAAACAGAATTCTTAACTTGTGTAAAATCCTACCGTTAAAATACATTGTTGAAAGATGAGTAGTCTAAAAGAGAATTCTTAACTTGTGTAAAATGCTACATTTAAAATACATTGTTGAAGGATGAGTATGAATAATCAGAATTCTTAATTTGCGTAAAATCCTTCATTTAAAACATATTCTTGAAAGATGAGTAGTCTAAATCAGAATTCTTAACTTGTGTCAAATCCAACCGTTAAAATACATTGTTGAAAGATGAGTAGTCTAAAACAGAATTGTTTACTTGTGTAAAATCCTACATTTAAAATACATTTTTGAAAGATGAGTAGTCTAAAACAGAATTCTTAACTTGTGTAAAATGCTACATTTAAAATACATTGTTGAAATATGAGTAGTCTAAATCAGAATTCTTAACTTGTGTAAAATCCTACATTTAAAATACATTGTTGAAAGATGAGTAGTCTAAAAGAGAATTCTTAACTTGTGTAAAATCCTACATTTAAAATAAATTTTTGAAAGATGAGTAGTATAAACAGAATTATTAACTTGTGTAAAATTTACATTTAAAAATACATTGTTGAAAGATGAGTAGTCTAAAACAGAATTTTTAACTTGTGTAAAATCCTACCTTTAAAAAATACATTGTTGAAAGATGAGTAGTCTAAACTGTGAATTCTTAACTTGTGTAAAATCCTACATTTAAAATAATAAAACACATTGTTGAAAGATTAGTAGTCCAAAACAGAATTCTAACCTTGTGTAAAATCCTACATTGAAAAAATACATTGTTGAAAGATGAGTAGCCTACAACAGAATTCTTAACTTGTGTAAAATCCTACATTTAATATACATTGTTGAAAGATGAGTAATCTAAAACAGAATTCTTTACTTGTGTCAAATCCTACATTTAAAACACATTGTTTAAAGATGTGTAGTCTAAAAGAGAATTTTTAATTTGCGTAAAATCCTACATTTAAAATACATTGTTGAAAGATGAGTAGTCTAAATCAGAATTCTTAACTTGTGTAAAATCCTACATTTAAAACACATTCTTGAAAGATGAGTAGTCTAAAATAGAATTCTTAACTTGTGTAACATCCTACATTTTAAAATACATTGTTGAAAGATGAGTATTCAAAACAGAATTCTTAACTTGTAAAATCCTACATTTAAAATACATTGTTGAAAGATGAGTAGTCTAAAACAGAATTCTTAACTTGTGTAAAATCCTACATTTAAAATACATTGTTGAAAGATGAGTAGTCTAAAACAGAATTCTTAACTTGTGTAAAATCCTGCATTTAAAATATATTGTTGAAAGATGAGTAGTCTAAATCAGAATTCTTATCTTGTGTAAAATCCTACGTTTAAAATACATTTTTGAAAGGTGAGTAGTCTAAAACAGAATTCTTAACTTGTGTAAAATCCTACATTTAAAATACATTGTTGAAAGATGAGTAGTCTAAAACAGAATTCTTAACTTGTGTAAAATCCTACATTTAAAATACATTGTTGAAAGATGAGTAGTCTAAAACAGAATTCTTAACTTGTGTAAAATCCTACATTTAAAATACATTGTTGAAAGATGAGTAGTCTAAAACAGAATTCTTAACTTGTGTAAAATCCTACATTTAAAATACATTGTTGAAAGATGAGTAGTCTAAAACAGAATTCTTAACTTGTGTAAAATCCTACATTTAAAATACATTGTTGAAAGATGAGTAGTCTAAAACAGAATTCTTAACTTGTGTAAAATCCTACATTTAAAATACATTGTTGAAAGATGAGTAGTCTAAAACAGAATTCTTAACTTGTGTAAAATCCTACATTTAAAATACATTGTTGAAAGATGAGTAGTCTAAAACAGAATTCTTAACTTGTGTAAAATCCTACATTTAAAATACATTGTTGAAAGATGAGTAGTCTAAAACAGAATTCTTAACTTGTGTAAAATCCTACATTTAAAATACATTGTTGAAAGATGAGTAGTCTAAAACAGAATTCTTAACTTGTGTAAAATCCTACATTTAAAATACATTGTTGAAAGATGAGTAGTCTAAAACAGAATTCTTAACTTGTGTAAAATCCTACATTTAAAATACATTGTTGAAAGATGAGTAGTCTAAAACAGAATTCTTAACTTGTGTAAAATCCTACATTTAAAATACATTGTTGAAAGATGAGTAGTCTAAAACAGAATTCTTAACTTGTGTAAAATCCTACATTTAAAATACATTGTTGAAAGATGAGTAGTCTAAAACAGAATTCTTAACTTGTGTAAAATCCTACATTTAAAATACATTGTTGAAAGATGAGTAGTCTAAAACAGAATTCTTAACTTGTGTAAAATCCTACATTTAAAATACATTGTTGAAAGATGAGTAGTCTAAAACAGAATTCTTAACTTGTGTAAAATCCTACATTTAAAATACATTGTTGAAAGATGAGTAGTCTAAAACAGAATTCTTAACTTGTGTAAAATCCTACATTTAAAATACATTGTTGAAAGATGAGTAGTCTAAAACAGAATTCTTAACTTGTGTAAAATCCTACATTTAAAATACATTGTTGAAAGATGAGTAGTCTAAAACAGAATTCTTAACTTGTGTAAAATCCTACATTTAAAATACATTGTTGAAAGATGAGTAGTCTAAAACAGAATTCTTAACTTGTGTAAAATCCTACATTTAAAATACATTGTTGAAAGATGAGTAGTCTAAAACAGAATTCTTAACTTGTGTAAAATCCTACATTTAAAATACATTGTTGAAAGATGAGTAGTCTAAAACAGAATTCTTAACTTGTGTAAAATCTTACATTTAAAATACATTGTTGAAAGATGAGTAGTCTAAAACAGAATTCTTAACTTGTGTAAAATCCTACATTTAAAATACATTGTTGAAAGATGAGTAGTCTAAAACAGAATTCTTAACTTGTGTAAAATCCTACATTTAAAATACATTGTTGAAAGATGAGTAGTCTAAAACAGAATTCTTAACTTGTGTAAAATCCTACATTTAAAATACATTGTTGAAAGATGAGTAGTCTAAAACAGAATTCTTAACTTGTGTAAAATCCTACATTTAAAATACATTGTTGAAAGATGAGTAGTCTAAAACAGAATTCTTAACTTGTGTAAAATCCTACATTTAAAATACATTGTTGAAAGATGAGTAGTCTAAAACAGAATTCTTAACTTGTGTAAAATCCTACATTTAAAATACATTGTTGAAAGATGAGTAGTCTAAAACAGAATTCTTAACTTGTGTAAAATCCTACATTTAAAATACATTGTTGAAAGATGAGTAGTCTAAAACAGAATTCTTAACTTGTGTAAAATCCTACATTTAAAATACATTGTTGAAAGATGAGTAGTCTAAAACAGAATTCTTAACTTGTGTAAAATCCTACATTTAAAATACATTGTTGAAAGATGAGTAGTCTAAAACAGAATTCTTAACTTGTGTAAAATCCTACATTTAAAATACATTGTTGAAAGATGAGTAGTCTAAAACAGAATTCTTAACTTGTGTAAAATCCTACATTTAAAATACATTGTTGAAAGATGAGTAGTCTAAAACAGAATTCTTAACTTGTGTAAAATCCTACATTTAAAATACATTGTTGAAAGATGAGTAGTCTAAAACAGAATTCTTAACTTGTGTAAAATCCTACATTTAAAATACATTGTTGAAAGATGAGTAGTCTAAAACAGAATTCTTAACTTGTGTAAAATCCTACATTTAAAATACATTGTTGAAAGATGAGTAGTCTAAAACAGAATTCTTAACTTGTGTAAAATCCTACATTTAAAATACATTGTTGAAAGATGAGTAGTCTAAAACAGAATTCTTAACTTGTGTAAAATCCTACATTTAAAATACATTGTTGAAAGATGAGTAGTCTAAAAGAGAATTCTTAACTCGTGTAAAATCCTACATTTAAAATAAATTCTTGAAAGATGAGTAGTATAAACAGAATTCTTAACTTGTGTAAAATCTTACATTTAAAATACATTGTTGAAAGATGAGTAGTCTAAAACAGAATTCTTAACTTGTGTAAAATCCTACATTTAAAATACATTGTTGAAAGATGAGTAGTCTAAAACAGAATTCTTAACTTGTGTAAAATCCTACATTTAAAATACATTGTTGAAAGATGAGTAGTCTAAAACAGAATTCTTAACTTGTGTAAAATCCTACATTTAAAATACATTGTTGAAAGATGAGTAGTCTAAAACAGAATTCTTAACTTGTGTAAAATCCTACATTTAAAATACATTGTTGAAAGATGAGTAGTCTAAAACAGAATTCTTAACTTGTGTAAAATCCTACATTTAAAATACATTGTTGAAAGATGAGTAGTCTAAAACAGAATTCTTAACTTGTGTAAAATCCTACATTTAAAATACATTGTTGAAAGATGAGTAGTCTAAAACAGAATTCTTAACTTGTGTAAAATCCTACATTTAAAATACATTGTTGAAAGATGAGTAGTCTAAAACAGAATTCTTAACTTGTGTAAAATCCTACATTTAAAATACATTGTTGAAAGATGAGTAGTCTAAAACAGAATTCTTAACTTGTGTAAAATCCTACATTTAAAATACATTGTTGAAAGATGAGTAGTCTAAAACAGAATTCTTAACTTGTGTAAAATCCTACATTTAAAATACATTGTTGAAAGATGAGTAGTCTAAAACAGAATTCTTAACTTGTGTAAAATCCTACATTTAAAATACATTGTTGAAAGATGAGTAGTCTAAAACAGAATTCTTAACTTGTGTAAAATCCTACATTTAAAATACATTGTTGAAAGATGAGTAGTCTAAAACAGAATTCTTAACTTGTGTAAAATCCTACATTTAAAATACATTGTTGAAAGATGAGTAGTCTAAAACAGAATTCTTAACTTGTGTAAAATCCTACATTTAAAATACATTGTTGAAAGATGAGTAGTCTAAAACAGAATTCTTAACTTGTGTAAAATCCTACATTTAAAATACATTGTTGAAAGATGAGTAGTCTAAAACAGAATTCTTAACTTGTGTAAAATCCTACATTTAAAATACATTGTTGAAAGATGAGTAGTCTAAAACAGAATTCTTAACTTGTGTAAAATCCTACATTTAAAATACATTGTTGAAAGATGAGTAGTCTAAAACAGAATTCTTAACTTGTGTAAAATCCTACATTTAAAATACATTGTTGAAAGATGAGTAGTCTAAAACAGAATTCTTAACTTGTGTAAAATCCTACATTTAAAATACATTGTTGAAAGATGAGTAGTCTAAAACAGAATTTTTAACTTGTGTAAAATCCTACATTTAAAATACATTGTTGAAAGATGAGTAGTCTAAAACAGAATTCTTAACTTGTGTAAAATCCTACATTTAAAATACATTGTTGAAAGATGAGTAGTCTAAAACAGAATTCTTAACTTGTGTAAAATCCTACATTTAAAATACATTGTTGAAAGATGAGTAGTCTAAAACAGAATTCTTAACTTGTGTAAAATCCTACATTTAAAATACATTGTTGAAAGATGAGTAGTCTAAAACAGAATTCTTAACTTGTGTAAAATCCTACATTTAAAATACATTGTTGAAAGATGAGTAGTCTAAAACAGAATTCTTAACTTGTGTAAAATCCTACATTTAAAATACATTGTTGAAAGATGAGTAGTCTAAAACAGAATTCTTAACTTGTGTAAAATCCTACATTTAAAATACATTGTTGAAAGATGAGTAGTCTAAAACAGAATTCTTAACTTGTGTAAAATCCTACATTTAAAATACATTGTTGAAAGATGAGTAGTCTAAAACAGAATTCTTAACTTGTGTAAAATCCTACATTTAAAATACATTGTTGAAAGATGAGTAGTCTAAAACAGAATTCTTAACTTGTGTAAAATCCTACATTTAAAATACATTGTTGAAAGATGAGTAGTCTAAAACAGAATTACATTAACTTGTGTAAAATCTAAAACAGAATACATTTAAAATACATTGTTGAAAGATGAGTAGTCTAAAACAGAATTCTTAACTTGTGTAAAATCCTACATTTAAAATACATTGTTGAAAGATGAGTAGTCTAAAACAGAATTCTTAACTTGTGTAAAATCCTACATTTAAAATACATTGTTGAAAGATGAGTAGTCTAAAACAGAATTCTTAACTTGTGTAAAATCCTACATTTAAAATACATTGTTGAAAGATGAGTAGTCTAAAACAGAATTCTTAACTTGTGTAAAATCCTACATTTAAAATACATTGTTGAAAGATGAGTAGTCTAAAACAGAATTCTTAACTTGTGTAAAATCCTACATTTAAAATACATTGTTGAAAGATGAGTAGTCTAAAACAGAATTCTTAACTTGTGTAAAATCCTACATTTAAAATACATTGTTGAAAGATGAGTAGTCTAAAACAGAATTCTTAACTTGTGTAAAATCCTACATTTAAAATACATTGTTGAAAGATGAGTAGTCTAAAACAGAATTCTTAACTTGTGTAAAATCCTACATTTAAAATACATTGTTGAAAGATGAGTAGTCTAAAACAGAATTCTTAACTTGTGTAAAATCCTACATTTAAAATACATTGTTGAAAGATGAGTAGTCTAAAACAGAATTCTTAACTTGTGTAAAATCCTACATTTAAAATACATTGTTGAAAGATGAGTAGTCTAAAACAGAATTCTTAACTTGTGTAAAATCCTACATTTAAAATACATTGTTGAAAGATGAGTAGTCTAAAACAGAATCCTACATTTAACATTGTGTAAAATCCTACATTTAAAATACATTGTTGAAAGATGAGTAGTCTAAAACAGAATTCTTAACTTGTGTAAAATCCTACATTTAAAATACATTGTTGAAAGATGAGTAGTCTAAAACAGAATTCTTAACTTGTGTAAAATCCTACATTTAAAATACATTGTTGAAAGATGAGTAGTCTAAAACAGAATTCTTAACTTGTGTAAAATCCTACATTTAAAATACATTGTTGAAAGATGAGTAGTCTAAAACAGAATTCTTAACTTGTGTAAAATCCTACATTTAAAATACATTGTTGAAAGATGAGTAGTCTAAAACAGAATTCTTAACTTGTGTAAAATCCTACATTTAAAATACATTGTTGAAAGATGAGTAGTCTAAAACAGAATTCTTAACTTGTGTAAAATCCTACATTTAAAATACATTGTTGAAAGATGAGTAGTCTAAAACAGAATTCTTAATTTGTGTAAAATCCTACATTTAAAATACATTGTTGAAAGATGAGTAGTCTAAAACAGAATTCTTAACTTGTGTAAAATCCTACATTTAAAATACATTGTTGAAAGATGAGTAGTCTAAAACAGAATTCTTAACTTGTGTAAAATCCTACATTTAAAATACATTGTTGAAAGATGAGTAGTCTAAAACAGAATTCTTAACTTGTGTAAAATCCTACATTTAAAATACATTGTTGAAAGATGAGTAGTCTAAAACAGAATTCTTAACTTGTGTAAAATCCTACATTTAAAATACATTGTTGAAAGATGAGTAGTCTAAAACAGAATTCTTAACTTGTGTAAAATCCTACATTTAAAATACATTGTTGAAAGATGAGTAGTCTAAAACAGAATTCTTAACTTGTGTAAAATCCTACATTTAAAATACATTGTTGAAAGATGAGTAGTCTAAAACAGAATTCTTAACTTGTGTAAAATCCTACATTTAAAATACATTGTTGAAAGATGAGTAGTCTAAAACAGAATTCTTAACTTGTGTAAAATCCTACATTTAAAATACATTGTTGAAAGATGAGTAGTCTAAAACAGAATTCTTAACTTGTGTAAAATCCTACATTTAAAATACATTGTTGAAAGATGAGTAGTCTAAAACAGAATTCTTAACTTGTGTAAAATCCTACATTTAAAATACATTGTTGAAAGATGAGTAGTCTAAAACAGAATTCTTAACTTGTGTAAAATCCTACATTTAAAATACATTGTTGAAAGATGAGTAGTCTAAAACAGAATTCTTAACTTGTGTAAAATCCTACATTTAAAATACATTGTTGAAAGATGAGTAGTCTAAAACAGAATTCTTAACATGTGTAAAATCCTTCATTCAAAATACATTGTTGAAAGATGAGTAGTCTAAAACAGAATTCTTAACTTGTGTAAAATCCTACATTTAAAATACATTGTTGAAAGATGAGTAGTCTAAAACAGAATTCTTAACTTGTGTAAAATCCTACATTTAAAATACATTGTTGAAAGATGAGTAGTCTAAAACAGAATTCTTAACTTGTGTAAAATCCTACATTTAAAATACATTGTTGAAAGATGAGTAGTCTAAAACAGAATTCTTAACTTGTGTAAAATCCTACATTTAAAATACATTGTTGAAAGATGAGTAGTCTAAAACAGAATTCTTAACTTGTGTAAAATCCTACATTTAAAATACATTGTTGAAAGATGAGTAGTCTAAAACAGAATTCTTAACTTGTGTAAAATCCTACATTTAAAATACATTGTTGAAAGATGAGTAGTCTAAAACAGAATTCTTAACTTGTGTAAAATCCTACATTTAAAATACATTGTTGAAAGATGAGTAGTCTAAAACAGAATTCTTAATTTGTGTAAAATCCTACATTTAAAATACATTGTTGAAAGATGAGTAGTCTAAAACAGAATTTTTAACTTGTGTAAAATCCTACATTTAAAATACATTGTTGAAAGATGAGTAGTCTAAAACAGAATTCTTAACTTGTGTAAAATCCTACATTTAAAATACATTGTTGAAAGATGAGTAGTCTAAAACAGAATTCTTAACTTGTGTAAAATCCTACATTTAAAATACATTGTTGAAAGATGAGTAGTCTAAAACAGAATTCTTAACTTGTGTAAAATCCTACATTTAAAATACATTGTTGAAAGATGAGTAGTCTAAAACAGAATTCTTAACTTGTGTAAAATCCTACATTTAAAATACATTGTTGAAAGATGAGTAGTCTAAAACAGAATTCTTAACTTGTGTAAAATCCTACATTTAAAATACATTGTTGAAAGATGAGTAGTCTAAAACAGAATTTTAACTTGTGTAAAATCCTACATTTAAAATACATTGTTGAAAGATGAGTAGTATAAACAGAATTCTTAACTTGTGTAAAATCCTACATTTAAAATACATTGTTGAAAGATGAGTAGTCTAAAACAGAATTCTTAACTTGTGTAAAATCCTACATTTAAAATACATTGTTGAAAGATGAGTAGTCTAAAACAGAATTCTTAACTTGTGTAAAATCCTACATTTAAAATACATTGTTGAAAGATGAGTAGTCTAAAACAGAATTCTTAACTTGTGTAAAATCCTACATTTAAAATACATTGTTGAAAGATGAGTAGTCTAAAACAGAATTCTTAACTTGTGTAAAATCCTACATTTAAAATACATTGTTGAAAGATGAGTAGTCTAAAACAGAATTCTTAACTTGTGTAAAATCCTACATTTAAAATACATTGTTGAAAGATGAGTAGTCTAAAACAGAATTCTTAACTTGTGTAAAATCCTACATTTAAAATACATTGTTGAAAGATGAGTAGTCTAAAATAGAATTCTTAATTTGTGTAAAATCCTACATTTAAAATACATTGTTGAAAGATGAGTAGACTAAAACAGAATTCTTAACTTGTGTAAAATCCTACATTT